>NC_059211.1:54646447-54781244 GCF_020615455.1 Coregonus clupeaformis | reverse complement strand
TATTTCATTATTCATCAACAAGGTGTGACTCACTTGATAACATTATAACCACCTGACAATGTAATAACTTACTACATTAATAGGCAAACTGGTCAAGGGCTTGATGATTAGTTGACAAGTAGAATCTGAGGGGTATCCTACGAAGCAGGTTTGAGGAGTTAGCAAGCTTTAAATAAATAAAAAGGTGCTTGTGGTTGTGCATTGATAAGCTTACCAAAGCTCACCAAAGTCGGCATTAACGATAAGTAATAAAATAAAGACAGAACTTTTAAAAGCCAATTTCACACCATAGCCTGCAGGATTTGCACGGTAGCTTTTCTTTCGTTTTGATTTCGGCACAAATGAAAACGTGGCACTGACTCGCCCATGGCTTGTTGTTTCAGCATAGAGCCCCACAGTAGAAGCGTCATAACACCAATAAAACCTGGTAAAACGATTGGAACTATTTCCCTGTTTGAACGCTAGGTTTTTGGGTATTATGACTCATACTGTGGTACTCTATTGTCTCAATAAAGAGCTCGGTGTTCGACTAGCCATGGGACATGCAAGCTCAGTTACAAGCCTGCTAACTGTGTTTTCCAGCTAGTCATTATTGTCAGGTAGGTTTTACAGTCAGTGTTAGGAGAAGAGGGCTGTGGTTCCTATCAGGGAGGTTGCTGGGTATTTGATTGGTAATATGGGTAGATGTTTAGGTTGAAGGTCTGGTTATAGATCATGCACACTGGGAGAGAATGTGTTCTTTCTTCACTATATGTGAGGACGTCAATGAACAGTCCTCATTCTCCCATACAGCCTCTCAATCTCTTCCAGCCTGGCTTGACCCTAGTCAACCTGGATCAGTTACTGTGAGTGTTGAATGAACTTGGAGGAAGAGGTGGAGTGGAATCACTCAAGTTGTTGCTTTGAAACTGCAGCTTGTTGGTGCAGGCAGGTATACACTAACACAACTGCACTAGTAACAAACTCTGTGTTGCTCTACTCAAGTAGGATGACTAGTGTAACCACATCACCATCATGTGGCTCAACTGGTAACTGCAGTATTTCACATCACTACAGTTACTTTCCTACTAAAGCGCTTCCTATCCCTGCCTCAGCCCTGTCCTCCCTCCTACCGTCTCCTGCTGTAGCTGTGGTTCCTAGTAAATTGCTCCTAGTCTATTCGAGAGAGAAAGAAAGCGAGAGGTGTTTATCTTAGAAAGCGGGGATGCTATGAATGTTTCTCACAGGTGCACACTAACATGACTGGAGTACCTATTTTTGTCCAGGTGATGGCAGCAGTGATCAGAACTCTTGAGTCTGGGGCAGGGCAAGACAGGACAGAGGACCAGGAGAAGAAAAAAGATGAAGGGGGGCATCCTTTCCAAAATAAATACATTACAGAGCATGAGGTAAAGGGGGTGGGGTTACCTCATGCTCTGAAATGTATTTGTCTGATTTTAACATGATTAATCATATACATTCATAACACACACACACTATCATATCATTCCTCCAACCTGTCCTATTGTAGATAATATGTAGGTCTAGATATACTGTACCTGTTGCTAATTCCTCTCCTCAGGCCTATTCTATAGAACCAGCCTCACACCTGTCTCCCACCCCTACCATTAACCCTGACCAAAACAGTCACCCCATGAAGAGTTTCTCTGACCCCTATTTTTCATCTCCTCTCCCCAGGTAAGAGATCAACAGGACCATAATGGGAGAAGGTAAGCTACTGGCCCTCTGTCCCGCTCACTACCCTCCCTCACCTAACGCCTGGATAGAGGGAGAAGGAAAGAAAGGGAGTTGGAGAAATTGAGAGAGAGGGGTTTGGATGTGAGGAGAGGACATCTATATTCAGGGAATGGTCCATCAAGGAGCCAAGCCCCATACTGACACTGTTCAGTCCCCAAAGAGACACGTGTTGGGTTGAGAAACTAAGAACTTGTATTAACTGGAGGGGAATCAAAATGGACGCCAGCCAGTGCCTGCCTGCTTGGCAAGGATGGGAAGAGGAGAAGATTAGCGGCAAGGAGAAGAGAGAACATGAGCGAGTGCTTCACAATGAGTGTGTTCCAGATACCAAAATTCTGCACAGCTGATTAGGTCCTGTATTCTTAAAGCTTCTCAGAGTAGGAGTGCTAATCTAAGAGGCAAAACGGATCGAAATCAGCATTCCTACTCTGAGTCTCTTTATGAATACAGCATCCAACACCTCCGTATGATATAACGATCCTATAATCTGCACAGTATTTGTGTAAACACACCCATCGGCACCAGTCTGTTGTGGTCGTCTGATATAGCCCCATGCATTTAGTTGTATTTTCATTGTGGTGTTGTATGTGTGAGTGACAACACAGGTTTAAATAAATGACAATATTATTCTAGAAACAATACTCTGTTATTACTGCCTTTTCAATCATGTGTGAATGAAGAATCAACTCATTGCAGATTACTTCATTTTGATACTTTATTTTCACATGGTGTGTATTTACATTGTATAACATCTTGATTCTCATCTTATTTGTCATGAAAGTGAAAATAAGTAAGTGACTAAGTGACAAATACATAAGACAATACGTCTAGAATAAGACAATACGTCTAGAATAAGGTAATACGTCTAGAATAAGGTAATACGTCTAGATTAGACAAGACGTCTAGAGAAAGACAATATGTCTAGAATAAGACATTTCCCCCTCGTTCTCTCTCAGTGCTTCCCCCTGGAGTTTATATCTCTTATCCATTCCCCAGTGTATCTCCTGTCACCATCTCATTCCCTCTCTTTTCTGTATTTTTCATGTTGTTAACTAGTCTCTCTAACTTCCCTGAACCTCTCTCTCCCTTCTCCCATGTGTGCCTGTCCTCCACAACTCATCCACTATGTTATTACGCATCTTCCTAAGGATACGCAGAATGTCCCTAATCCTCTCCACTAATTCATTGATTAGTTACAAAGATCAATATTTAAATCTCCTCCGCCTCCTGTTTCTGGTCAGTGTTTACTGCAGCAGGAATGTTCTCCTCCACCCCCTCCAGGTCCTCCCACTGCTCTGAACTCACTGCAATGAAAATATATTGTTCAGTGATTGATTATACATTTACCTTCATCTGTTGACTATTTGAGATGGCCTACCCCATACGGGAGAAAAATACATTTAAAATACATTCTAAGATACACTTGAAAACACCGTTTTGTAATATATGTCAAAAAGTATACATATACTGTATACTATGTCCATATGGATTAAATGTTCTTACTATTAGGGGCATCATAATCATAACTCCTCCTCCGTTGGATAGGCCCCTCAGTAGGAACATCAGCTCCATCCTCCAGGAACACCACCTCAGCTAGTGGGATCATGAAGGATACAAATGTTTAAACCACAAATGCACAGATTGTATTAAGCAAATATAATGTTCAAGGTTTCTGGTGCTGCACTACACAGGTAGTGTACAGTGAGCTCCAAAAGTTTTGGGACAGTGACATATTTGTTGTTGTTTTGGCTCTGTACTCCAGCATTTTGGATATGAAATTATATTATGACTACGAGGTTAAAGTGCAGACTGTCAGCTTTAATTTGAAAGTATTTTCATCTACATTGGGTGAACCGTTTAGAAATTACAGCACTTCTTGTACTTAGCCCTCCCATTTTAGGGGACCAAAAGTACTGGGACAAATTCACTTATATCGTCCTGAGGACATAAATATGACAAAAATTACATTACAGTCAATGGGTACAGTAGGTGAAAAAATAGTTGTGGCATCCGCGTGTCCACTACAGAGGACATTTCTTGATAAAGTTCTTAGTTATCTCTTATTTAATGTGAAAAAATTATTACACAGTCCTGACAACTCACTTAAATATTCCTGAGATATTCACTAATTGCAATGCCCAGAATGTCCTCTAAAAGTGACAACAGGACTTAACACAGTGGCGTGTATGGCCTCAGAGATACAGACCAAGAACTGATGTCCACTAGAGAGGACAACAATTAATTGCTGGGTCTCAGGAGGATATGTCTATTAAAGTATTCAAAAGTTTAGTATTTGGTCCCATATTCGTGGCACGCAATGACTACATCAAGCTTGTTACTATGGGAAGTTGTTGGATGCATTTGCAGTTTGTTTTGGTTGTGTTTCGGGCTATACATTATTCACCATTCAGTTCCTATTGGGCAAAACACAATGAAAACAAACAGCAAATGCATCCAACAAGTTGGTATTAACAAGCTCCAGTATCTAACACTGTTGTATGTACATAGGCCTACTTCTTCATTGCGGACTTGACTGTTGCTTACGCCTCTCCCAAGTATAGTCTACTACTCTGATCTGTTCTAGGTAAGACTATTGTAAGCGTAGAATAAAAGGAGAGACTGAAAAGGAAAGGGGTCTCCATGGTGATTCAGACAATTGCTGTGCGACCGCATTATATGTCTTGGTGTTTTTAAGTGCCGACACTTGATCCAGTGCTGTAGAGATTCTGATCCAGAGGTTTACAATAGAGTCTGGACTTTAGTACCATTGGTCTTTATGTGACAGATTAGATTCCTTATGCCATATCATAAACACCAACATTGTGAAAGTGAAAACAGCGTTGAGTGAGTTTGCAAAAAAAAAGACATGCTTATAAACCCACTGCTTTTGCATTATGGTGTCGTGTCCCAAAACACATTTAAAAAGATTATAACCTTTATTAAAACACATATTTGGTCTTTGTAACAATTATTTTATTGAATTGACCCTTACTAAAAGTAATGATGTCGGTAGGCCTACACCTTATGTATACAGTAGGTGGCGCTGCTTAACTGTGAATAATCCAACCAAGTCACACACACACACTTCTCCACCCTCCACACACACTTCCCTCATAATGGCCAATGATTACTAGATCAGCAGTGAAGCTCATTTAACAGGCCTGTATCTTGGTTCCCGGTGATTGTGGCGTTGGGTGCTTCTGTAGTATAGTCTCTCTGACTGTCAACCAGCCTGGCCTACATTTACATTTTAGTCATTTAGCAGACGCTCTTATCCAGAGCCACTTACAGTTAGTGAGTGCATACATTATTTTTTATTTTTCATACTGGCCCCCCGTGGGAATCGAACCCACAACCCTGGCGTTGCAAGCGCCATGCTCTACCAACTGAGCTACACAGGGCTTGATGCTGCTTATGATTCATTGACTGGTGTGATTACTCCTCCATTCATCTCATCCCCCCATCTCATCCATCCGTCCATCTCCTTCTCTCCCAGGCCTCATCTCCAACCTCAGCCCAGAGATGAAGAGGCTTTAGGCCCTCGTGACAAGCCCAGGGTCCCCCTCCACCACCACAGCACCGACCAGCTAGTGTGGCTCCAGAAAAAACAGCCATAAAGCAGGTACAAACAGGGCTAAAATCCCTCCCTTAGCTCTGCCCCACACTAACCAACCACAGGCCTGAGAGTGCGTACTCACAGTACAGAGAGATCCCTGTGAAAAACAGGTAAGACTGGCCTCAAGTCATAGTGATGCGGAATCTAACACTTAGTCACATACCTTGGTCACATATATTGTCACATAAATACTGTACATAGGAAATACTGAGACCTGAACATACTCTGTCTCTGTCTCTCTCTCTCTACTCTTTCTCTCTCACACACACACACAAACACACACACACCCCAGTGGAGTAAATGGAGTGTGGTTTCCAAATATTGTTTGTTTGATACCGTTCCATATGAGCCGTCCTCCTGTAGCCTGTCCCACCAGCCTCCTCTGACACACACACAGTTTTTTACTTCAGGAAGCAGAAGCTGTCCAATCATAAAGACAGACAGCAGACAACACAGTTCATTGTCATGTTGAGTTTATAATGAATCTTGGCCTCCTGCTTTAATGAAAGGTCGTCCACTACTTTCCCATCTCTCCTCTCAGCTCCCTTTGTGTTGCGCTGAGAAGTACTGGGTGGTTACTGGGTGGTCACTGTGTGAGTTGTGTACTGTACAGGCAATAAGAAGGCCCCCTATTAAAGGACTCAGGACCCCCATGCTGCCTACTTCCTTTTCCCAGTCGTCCCCAGCAACCAGCTGTCAATCAGACATGATTGGCAGCCAGGAAGCTCTTGTGTTTGTATAGTCTGTTTCTATACACCTTTCTGGATGTATAAAGTGTTCTAGAATGACTTTGAGTTGCCTAGTTTGTCAGTAATTGCCCTCCACTCCGTTTATTTTCTATTTCTGTCAAACGTTTTGATTGGATGTTTTGTAAAGCTGAATCCCTGGCTGTCTGACACTGTCTGTTAGTAAGGAGTGTTGACAATGTCTATATTGCCTGACCTCACTCTCTAAACATGCTATGAAGTTTTTGTATAGTGTGTGTGTGTTTGTGTGTGAGGTGAATCTAAAATTATCTGAATTGAACACACATGTCGACCGCCGTGCTTATTTACCTTAATAAGGCAGATCTGTGCGATGAAGAGATTGGCGGCTATTACCTCAAATTACACAGGAGGGAAGGAGAGCGGGAAGGAGAGAGGGATGGATAGAGGAAAAGGGAGAGGGGAGGAGAGAGGGATGGGTGGATGAATAGAGGGAAAGAGAGGGGAGGAGAGGGATGGATAGAGGGAAAGAGAGAGGGGAGGCCTGGTGGGATCAAGTCTATTATTATATATTTTCTTTCTCCCAGGGAGTATTAATGTCTCCTTATAATCCTGAGGATTTTAGTGACTGACACACACTCACAGGTGTATAGAATATGGAGAAATCAGCATGGATCCACATAAACATTAGAATTGACACATTAAACACTTTGTTTTGGGAAATACACCTCCCATTTTAGTGGCACACTGCTGTCAGCAACACTCATAATATCCCCCTTTCTCACATAAAACATCTCTCCATCCATCTCTCTCTCTCTCCATTTCTCACCAACCACACTGGGTAGAGAGGGAAAGGAGGAGAGGAGAGGAGAAGGACAGAGCCATGGTTCTGACCACCCAACAAACGATGGTGGTTTTGACCTCACCACCGAGAGCTTAGTGTCAGGGCTGGGCACACGGAACACGGAACCATGGAACCCAACTCATGATGACATCATAATGAAGGGACTAGCAGTGATTTAACAGTAGGAACCACAGCTACAGTAGGAGGGGAAGAGAGGGAGGACAGGGCTGAGACTGGGATAGGAAGGGGCTGTAGTGGGAAAACAATTATTGACCCAGGTTGAATATAGGGTCAACCCAGGGTAGAGAAATCAATGTGCTATAGGCTATACTGGAGAATTGACTGTGTTGGTCTGAAGTATGAGAAATCTGTCATATAAAAATCTGTTCTCTTTCTATTGTTCACACACATGAACACACGCATAAACTCTGTCACTAAACCGATGTGGATGTGGTGGAGGAGTCAAGCGCAGGAAACAGAGGTTTAGTCCAACAAGACTTTAATAGTCTAAATACCACGAGTAGAAAACCCCGACCTCGAAAATACACGAAGTGGCGAGGGAAAATTACGCACACGCGTAAAACACTAAACATGAAACAAAACGGAATACAAACACGTAGCATCGACAAAGTGGCAACAAAATAACAACACACAAATACCCTAGAGCAAAACAAGGAACTTATAAGACACGTAATCAACACCCAAACAGACACAGGTGTGACAGACAGACAAAAGCAATCAAATACAGAAACATAGAGCGGTGGCAGCTAGTACTCCGGGGACGGCGAACGCCGAAGCCTGCCCGAACCAGGAGGAGGAGCAGTCTCGGCCGAAACCGTGACAGTACCCCCCCCTTGACGCGCGGCCCCAGCCGCGCGCCGACCCCGGCCTCGGGGACGGCCAGGAGGACGCGGACCCGGGCGCGTGTGATGCCCACGGTGAAACTCAGTCAGGAGGGATGGATCGAGTATGTCCCTCCTGGGCACCCAGCACCGTTCCTCCGGACCGTACCCCTCCCACTCCACGAGATACTGGAGACCACTCCTCCGGCGCCTCGAGTCCAAGATGGTCCGGACCCTGTACGCCGGGGCCCCCTCGATGTCCAAAGGGGGCGGAGGGGTCTCTCCTATCTCATCTTCTTGGAGTGGGCCAGCTACCACCGGCCTGAGAAGAGACACATGGAACGAGGGGTTAATATTTTTATACTCAATAGGCAGTTGTAACCTGTAACACACCTCGTTCAATCTTCTCAGGACTTTGAAGGGCCCCACAAACCGCTGACCCAGCTTCCGGCAGGGCAGGCGGAGGGGCAGGTTTCGAGTCGAGAGCCAGACTCGATCTCCCGGTGCGTACACCGGTCCCTCACTGCGGTGGCGATCGGCGCTCGCCTTTTGTTGACGGATGGCACGCTGCAGATGGACATGGGCAGCGTCCCACGTCTCCTCTGAGCGCCGAATCCACTCGTCCACCGCAGGGGCCTCGATCTGGCTCTCGTGCCACGGTGCCAGGACCGGCTGATAACCTAAAAGACACTGGAAAGGTGTTAAGTTGGTGGAGGAGTGGCGGAGAGAGTTCTGGGCCATCTCTGCCCAGGGGATGAACCTAGACCACTCCTCCGGCCGGTCCCGGCAATAGGACCTCAAAAACCTACCCACATCCTGGTTGACACGTTCCACCTGCCCATTACTCTCTGGGTGGTACCCCGAGGTAAGGCTTACAGAGACCCCCAACCGTTCCATGAACGCTCCCCAAACTCTGGAAGTGAACTGGGGACCTCGGTCAGACACAATATCCTCGGGGACCCCATAGTGCCGGAACACATGGGTAAATAGGGCCTCAGCGGTTTGTAGGGCAGTAGGGAGACCCGGCATGGGAAGGAGACGACAGGCCTTGGAAAACCGATCCACAACGACCAATATGGTGGTATTCCCCTGGGAGGGGGGTAGGTCTGTTACGAAATCCACCGATAGGTGGGACCATGGTCGTTGTGGAACGGGCAGGGGATGTAGCTTACCCCTGGGTAAATGTCTAGGCGCCTTATACTGGGCACACACCGAGCAGGAGGAGACATAAACCCTCACATCCCTAGCTAACGTTGGCCACCAGTATTTCATGCTAAGACAGTGCACGGTCCGGCCAATACCTGGATGTCCAGAGGAGGGTGATGTATGAGCCCAATAAATAAGACGATCACGGACCTCGAGCGGAACGTACGTCCGCCCCACAGGACACTCGGGGGGAGTAGGGTCGGTACGCAGTGCCCGCTCGATTTCCGCATCGACCTCCCATACCACCGGAGCCACCAAACAAGACTCCGGCAATATGGAAGTAGGCTCGTTGGACCTCTCCTCCGTGTCATACCGCCGGGACAGGGCGTCTGCCTTACCATTCTGGGACCCTGGGATGTATGTGATCTTAAAAACAAACCGGGTTAGGAACATATTCCACCTAGCCTGACGAGGGTTCAATCTCCTAGCTGCCCGGATGTACTCCAGGTTACGGTGATCAGTCAGAATGAGGAAAGGGTGTTGAGCCCCCTCAAGCCAATGCCTCCACACCTTTAGGGCTTGGACTACGGCTAACAGCTCCCTGTCCCCAACATCATAGTTGCGCTCCGCCGAGCTGAGCTTCTTAGAGTAGAAAGCACAGGGGCGGAGTTTAGGTGGCGCGCCGGGACCGTTGTGACAGGACTGCCCCAATACCGGTCTCGGACGCGTCTACCTCAACCTGGAATGGTAAAGAGGGATCCGGATGCGCCAGCACCGGAGCCGAGGCGAACAGGTTCTTCAGTTTGACAAATGCCCTGTCCGCCTCAGCCGACCACTGCAAACGAACCGGACCCCCCTTTAGCAGGGACGTAATGGGAGCTGCAACCTGTCCAAAACCCCGAATAAACCTCCGGTAGTAATTAGCAAAACCCAAGAACTGCTGCACCTCTTTTACAGTGGTTGGAGTTTGCCAATTACGCACGGCCGATACCCGGTCTACCTCTATCTCCACACCAGACGCGGACAACCGATAACCCAAAAAGGAGACGGACTCCTGGAAGAACAGGCATTTCTCTGCCTTGACATACAAGTCATGCTCCAACAGTCTTCTCAACACTCGGCGCACCTGGGCTACATGCTCGGCTCGAGTAGCAGAGTACACTAGGATGTCGTCGATGTAAACTACTACCCCCTGCCCATGCATGTCCCGGAAAATCTCGTCAACAAAGGATTGGAAGACTGAAGGAGCATTCATTAACCCGTATGGCATGACGAGATACTCGTAATGACCCGAGGTGGTGCTAAATGCTGTCTTCCATTCATCCCCCCTCCCTAATGCGCACCAGATTGTACGCGCTCCTAAGATCCAACTTTGTGAAGAACCGCGCTCCGGCGTAATGATTCCGTCATCGTCGCAATCAGTGGAAGTGGGTAGCTGTATTTAACTGTGATCTGATTGAGACTACGATAATCAATACACGGGCGCAATCCCCCGTCCTTCTTCTTCACAAAGAAGAAACTCGAGGAGACTGGGGAAGTAGAGGACCGTATGTATCCCTGTGCCAAGGACTCGGCTATGTATGTCTTGTGACGTCACGAGAGGCTACACAGCTTTCAGCGGGATTGCTCAAGTAGTGCAAGGAGACAAGGTTCAAACAAAACAAGGATTTTATTATAGGTCTTGGGAAATTAACGAAAATATAACAAAATTCTGTTCTCTTGTGGCTCTTTAAGGGTTAACAGTTCAGGGATGTCTCTTCCACATCCAAAATCATAATTCTCACTCGCTCAGATAACTTTTCCCCAGCCTTACTGTAGTCCACGTTGCAGCTAGTGGCCAACCCAGCAAAAAGTCCTTCCAAATGTCTCTCACGTATTTCCACCGGTGCATATATCCAAAGGTGAGTATTTCCCAAAGGTAAGTATCTCCAAATCCTTATATTCCTCATGGAAGTGGACGTGCAGCACTCTTGTCCTCCAGAGAGCCCAGGTTGGAGACTGTGTCTCTTCACCCCCCACACACCCTCTCAGTGTGTCTCTTCCCTTCCCAAACCTTCAGCTCATCAGCTCCTCATTTGTTTCAGCTGCGTGGGAAGATTGGCCATAGAGGGGTGGAGTTCCCGACCATACCAGCAGATGGAGCCATAGCTGTCTGGGTTTGCAGCCACCTCAGGGGGATGTAACGTCCCTCCAGGACACAGCCTCTCGTGACATCACAGTCTCCATAGCCGCTGTTTCCTCTTGAGACAGGGGATACACACGACTCCGTGGAAGAGCCGCTCCTGTTTGGAGATTTATCGCACAGTCCCCCTGTCTATGAGGAGGTAGCCGTGCTGCCCTCGATTTGCTAAACACGAGTGCTAAATCCTCATACTCGGGGGGAATGCGCAGTGCGGGCACTTGGTTCGGACTCTCTACCGAGGTCGCCCCTACGGAAACACCTAGACATCTCCCTACACACTGGGCAGACCACTCCATAAGAGCCCTCTGTTGCCACGCTATGGTAGGATCATGGGTGCTTAACCAGGGAAGGCCCAACACCACTGGGTACGCAGGAGAGTCAATCAGATAAAACTGAATGATCTCCTCATGACCCCCCTGCGTCGTCATCGTCAGTGGTGCTGTGACCTCCCTGATCAGGCCCGACCCCAACGGCCGGCTGTCTAATGCGTGGACAGGAAATGGAGCTTCTACCGGCCGAAGGGGAATTCCTAACCTACTACAAAATGCCCGATCAATAAAGTTCCCAGCTGCGCCGGAATCTACTAGCGCCTTATGCTGGGAATGAGGTGCCACCTGTGGAAACCTCACAGGAATACTCATGTGACCAACAGAGAGCTCTGGGTAAGTGGGGCGCCTACTCACCTGAAATGACTCCCCCAGTGCGTGGCCTGTTGTCACCTCTCCCAGGAGACCCTCCCCAGCACCTGGCCGCAGTGTGTCCTCCACGACCGCAGGTGGTGCAGGGGATGGCCCCCCCTCGGGTTCCCTCTCCTCCTCTCTCTAGCGCCAGCACCCCGAGCTCCTTGGGAATCGGCTCGGAGGTGCTGGAGGGTGGACTGGACGACCCCCACTCGGGGACGTCCCGCGGGTAGCCAGCAGGGTGTCCAGACGGATGGAAATGTCCACCAACTGGTCAAACGACAGGTTGGTGTCCCTGCAGGCCAGCTCCCGATGAACGTCCTCTCGTAGACTACACCGGTACTGGTCGATGAAGGCCCTCTCATTCCACCCCGCATCCGCCGCTAGTGTCCGGAACTCCAGTGCGAACTCCTGTGCGCTCCTCTTCCCCTGTCGGAGGTGGAATAGACGCTCTCCCGCCGCTTTCCCCTCAGGTGGATGATCGAAGACAGCCCTGAAGCGGCGGGAGAACTCCGCGTAGGTGATGGTTGCGGCGTCTATTCCCCTCCATTCGGCGTTGGCCCACTCCAACGCCTTGCCGGAGAGACAGGAGATGAGGCGGAGACGCTCTCGTATCCCGAGGGCGCCGGGTGTATGGTGGCAAGGTAAAGTTCCACCTGCAGGAGGAATCCCTGACACCCGGCTGCAGAACCGTCATATGCCCTCGGGAGCGAGAGCCGAATGCCACTGGGTTCCGGTGCTGAGAGAGGAGGACTGGCCGTTGGTGATGATATGTTGTAAGGGTCCTTGGCCACCTCTCGATTCACCAATCGGCGCAGATTGTTGGACACCTCGTCCATGGCGGTCCCGAGTTGCCGGATCATGGCGTCCTGGAAGTTGATCCGGTCCAGCAGGGATTCGGGTGCCGCCGCTGTTCCTGCTGACTCCATGATGGTGTGTTGTTCTGTCACTAAACCGATGTGGATGTGGTGGAGGAGTCAAGCGCAGGAAACAGAGGTTTAGTCCAACAAGACTTTAATAGTCTAAATACCACGAGTAGAAAACCCCGACCTCGAAAATACACGAAGTGGCGAGGGAAAATTACGCACACGCGTAAAACACTAAACATGAAACAAAACGGAATACAAACACGTAGCATCGACAAAGTGGCAACAAAATAACAACACACAAATACCCTAGAGCAAAACAAGGAACTTATAAGACACGTAATCAACACCCAAACAGACACAGGTGTGACAGACAGACAAAAGCAATCAAATACAGAAACATAGAGCGGTGGCAGCTAGTACTCCGGGGACGGCGAACGCCGAAGCCTGCCCGAACCAGGAGGAGGAGCAGTCTCGGCCGAAACCGTGACAAACTCTGAGACAAAGTAGACTGACGTCTGCTCTCTCCCAGTGAGCCTTCACTATAATCAGTTCTCCACATTACTCAGAATAAAATGCCCAGCAACTGTGTATGTGTGTGTGCGCGTTCTTGAATGCGTCCTTCCGTATGTGTGTGTGTGTGTGTGTGTGTGTGTGTGTAGCACTGGCCCCCTGTTTCCCATTTCCCACCATTTCCCCTTAATCACAGTTACCCCCCAATTTACCTCCCCATCACCCCTACCCTCCTCACCCCTACCCTCACCCCTCCTTCCTCACCCCAGCCCTGTTGATTAGGGCTCTAGATCACTGCCAGATGCAGAGGGATGTGTGTGTCAGCAGGTGGTCCTGCATGGCTCAGTTGATAGAGCATGGTGTTTGTAACGCCAGGGTTGTGGGTTCGATTCCCAGGGCCACCATGTAAAATGTATGCACGTATGCCTTTAAGTTGGAGGTCAGCACGGTCTGTCTGTGTCTTAGTGCACTACTGACACAGCAGAGGTCACAGAGATGTGCCTTGACCTTTCTAGTATTAAATTATTAACCTCAGAATCAGATTACTAAATGGATACCGTGTGTTTAAAAAAATATACTAAACAAAAATATAAACGCTACATGTAAAGTGTTGGTTCCTTTTTTCATGAGCTGAAATAAAAGATCCCATAAATTTTTCTAACGCACAAAAAGCTTTTTTCTCTTAAATTTTGTGCACAAATTTGTTTACATCCCTGTTAGTGAGCATTTCTCCTTTGCCAAGATAATCCATCCACTTGACAGGTGTGGCATATCAAGAAGCTGATTAAACAGCATGATCATTACACAGGTACACCTTGTGCTGGGGACAATAAAAGGCCACTCAAAATGTGCAGTTTTGTTTCACAACACAATGCCACTGATTTCTCAGGTTTTGAGGGAGTGTGCAATTGGCATGTTGATTGCAGGAATGTCCAACAGAGCTGTTGCCAGAGAATTGAATGTTCATTTCTCGACCATAAGCCGCCTCCAACGTCGTTTTAGAAAATTTGGCAGTACATCCAACCAGCCACACAACCGCAGACCACGTGTAACCACGTCAGCCCAGGACCTCCACATCCGGCTTCTTCACCTGCGGAATCGTCTGAGGAGGGAGGGGGGTGCTGAGGAGTATTTCTGTCTGTAATAATGCCCTTTTGTGGGGAAAAAACTCATTCTGATTGGCTGGGCCTGGCTCCCCAGTGGGTGGACCTGGCTCCCAAGTGGGTGGGCCTATGCCCTCCCACGCCCACCCATGGCTGCGCCCCTGCCCAGTCATGTGAAATCCATAAATTAGGGCCTCATTTATTTATTTAAATTGACTGATTTCCTTCTATGAACTCAGTAAAATCTTTGAAATTGTTGCATGTTGCGTTTTATATTTTTGCTCAGTATAGATCTAATAACACTTAATGGATATTCTGGGCCCAGTTCTCATCTCTCCAATCCTCCATACATCCAACAGCAGTTAAACAGCGAAATACGATGACCTAGTGCACACAAACTGATGACCTCATGCCTGGTAATGTTTTTGGGGTAATTTCAATGGAATTTGTAATACTGAGGATTCAGAAGGCCAGAAGTAAAGTTCCTTTCTCCAAACTATCAATTTAATGCGTTGGAGATCATAAAAGGTCCTGTAGATTTATCGTAGTGATTCCGTAACAGAGGACAAATGTGGAATATCCATTATCTGGGTTAGAGTGAGCTCATGGTGTGTGTATGTGTGTGTGACAGTGAGCTCATGGTCCTGTAGCTTTTCCATATGATTTAATTAAAACAGTGGTGGTCGAGGAACACGAGCGAGTACAGAACAGTTTGGGGCTGTCCATTAAGACTGACAAAAAACACGGTCCGTTGAAACTGTTTGGCCCGTGTCGCAACAGCTGTGTTTGTGGATGGGATTGAGGGACCATACGTTTCTGAGAGTGTGTGTGTGCATATGTGACTGCGTGTGCTTGGATGTGTGTATGCATAGTTTGGTTTGTGTGTGTGTGTGCGTGTTTTCTAACGTGGGTCCTCTGGTGTCTAACCCTAACTGCACCAGAGGAGACTGGTGACTGGGTGGGTGGGAGACGATACTTAGTCAAGGATTTTCTTTAAGTCAAAGATTACACTGCAAGCTGTGCTGTGGTCAGTCCTCCTCTCCTCTCTCCTCTCTGGCTCTGGCTCCTGAAAACCGCAGAAACTGTGTCCGGTAAACCGCCTCTAAAAGTATTTATTTATATTTGGAATACTATTTGAACCTAGGTCTGTCAGCTACACAGCATCATTGGAGCATCATTGACTCAGACCCCTGGTCCTGACTGTAAAACCACTAATCACTAACCTGCGTCCACACTGTCACTGCTCAGTTAAGAGAGATAGAGTGGTGGAAAGAGGGATGGATGGAGAGAGGTGGAGAGTTATCTTTTCCCTTTGGTGCTTTTGTACTTTTTTTTATAAAATGACAGACAGAGTGGGATAAAGGAAAGAGACAGAAAATATGAAAGAGAGAGGGAACTGAACGATGACAATGAACAAGAAATTGGAGGAGAGCGAGTGGAGGGTGAGATGGAAAGAAAGACAAGAGAAAAAGCCTACATACAGAGAACAGTGTTGCCAGGGAAACATACAGAGAACAGTGTTGCCAGGGAAACATACAGAGAACAGTGTTGCCAGGAAAACATACAGAGAACAGTGTTGCCAGAGAAACATACAGAGAACAGTGTTGCCAGAACAACATACAGAGAACAGCGTTGCCAGAGAAACATACAGAGAACAGTGTTGCCAGAGAAACATACAGAGAACAGCGTTGCCAGAGAAACATACAGAGAACAGTGTTGCCAGGGAAACATACAGAGAACAGAGTGTTGCCAGGGAAAAAATACAGAGAACAGAGTGTTGCCAGAAAAAAATATACAGAGAACAGGGTGTTGCCAGAGAAATATACAGAGAACAGGGTGTTGCCAGAGAAACATGCAGAGAACAGGGTGTTGCCAGAGAAACATGCAGAGAACAGGGTGTTGCCAGAGAAACATACAGAGAACAGGGTGTTGCCAGAGAAACATACAGAGAACAGGGTGTTGCCAGGAAAAACATACAGAGAACAGTGTTGCCAGAGAAACATACAGAGAACAGTGTTGCCAGAACAACATACAGAGAACAGCGTTGCCAGAGAAACATACAGAGAACAGTGTTGCCAGAGAAACATACAGAGAACAGCGTTGCCAGAGAAACATACAGAGAACAGTGTTGCCAGGGAAACATACAGAGAACAGAGTGTTGCCAGGAAAAAAATACAGAGAACAGAGTGTTGCCAGAAAAAAATATACAGAGAACAGGGTGTTGCCAGAGAAATATACAGAGAACAGGGTGTTGCCAGAGAAACATGCAGAGAACAGGGTGTTGCCAGAGAAACATGCAGAGAACAGGGTGTTGCCAGAGAAACATACAGAGAACAGGGTGTTGCCAGAGAAACATACAGAGAACAGGGTGTTGCCAGGAAAAACATACAGAGAACAGGGTTTTGCCAGAGAAACATACAGAGAACAGTGTTGCCAGAGTCACCAGGTGGATGTCAGATCCAGTCCCATAGGACCCTCATTACTGCTGTGTTAATAAGGTGGCGGTTTGGAGATTTGGGTTCAGAGCTCTGAAAGGGAGAGATTTAGCAGATTGGGTTTTGCATAGTGCAAGGGAGACATTTAGTTAGTTATTCTGTTGTATGCATTTGATGATTTCGGTTGCTCCACTATATATACAAAAGTAGGTGGACACCCCTTCAAATTAGTGGATTTGGCTATTTCAGCCACACCCGTTGCTGACAGGTGTATAAAATCGAGCACACATCCTTGCAATCTCCATAGACAAACATTGGCAGTAGAATGGCATTACTGAAGAGCTCAGTGACTTTCAACGTGGCACCATCATAGGATGCCACCATTCCAACAAGTCAGTTCGTCAAATTTCGGCCCTGCTAGAGCTGCCCCGGTCAAATGTAAGGGCTGTTATTGTGACGTGGAAACGTCTAGGAGCAACAACGTCTCAGCCACGAAATAGTAGGCCACACAAGCTCACAGAATGGGACTGCCGAGTGCTGAAGTGCGTAGCGCGTAATAATCGTCTGTCCTCGGTTGCAACACTCACTACCGAGTTCCAAACTGCCTCTGGAAGCAACTTCAGCACAAGAACTGTTCATCGGGAGCATCATGAAATCGGTTTCCACAGCAGAAGATCACCATGCGCAATGCCAAGCATTGGCTGGAATGGTGTAAAGCTTGTGGCCATTGGAGCAGTGGAAACGTGTTCTCTGGCAGTCCGACGGACGAATCTGGGTTTGGCAGATGCCAGGAGAATGCTACCTGCCCCAATGCATAGTGCCAACTGTAAAGTTTGGTGGAGGAGGAATAATGATCTGGGGCTGTTTTTCATGGCTGGGGCTAGGCCCCTTAGTTCCAGTGTAGGGATATATTAATGCTACATTCTAGATGATTCTGTGCTTCCAACTTTGTGGCAACAGTTTGGGGAAGGCCTTTTTCCTGTTTCAGCATGACAATGCCCCCGTGCACAAAGTGAGGTCCATACAGAAATGGTTTGTCGAGATCGGTGTGGAATAACTAATAAATGGCCTGCACAGAACCCTGACCTCAACTCCATCAAAAACCTTTGGGATGAATTGGAACGCCTACTACAAGCCAGGCCTAATCGCCCAACATCAGTGCCTGACCTCACTAATGTTCTTCTGGCTGAATGGAGCAAGTCCCCGCAGCAATGTTCCAACATCTAGTGGAAAGCCTTCCCAGAAGAGTGGAGGCTGTTATACAGTGGGGGAAAAAAGTATTTAGTCAGCCACCAATTGTGCAAGTTCTCCCACTTAAAAAGATGAGAGAGGCCTGTAATTTTCATCATAGGTACACGTCAACTATGACAGACAAATTGAGAAAAAAAAATCCAGAAAATTACATTGTAGGATTTGCAATGAATTTATTTGCAAATTATGGTGGAAAATAAGTATTTGGTCACCTACAAACAAGCAAGATTTCTGGCTCTCACAGACCTGTAACTTCTTCTTTAAGAGGCTCCTCTGTCCTCCACTCGTTACCTGTATTAATGGCACCTGTTTGAACTTGTTATCAGTATAAATGACACCTGTCCACAACCTCAAACAGTCACACTCCAAACTCCACTATGGCCAAGACCAAAGAGCTGTCAAAGGACACCAGAAACAAAATTGTAGACCTGCACCAGGCTGGGAAGACTGAATCTGCAATAGGTAAGCAGCTTGGTTTGAAGAAATCAACTGTGGGAGCAATTATTAGGAAATGGAAGACATACAAGACCACTGATAATCTCCCTCGATCTGGGGCTCCACGCAAGATCTCACCCAGTGGGATCAAAATGATCACAAGAACGGTGAGCAAAAATCCCAGAACCACACGGGGGGACCTAGTGAATGACCTGCAGAGAGCTGGGACCAAAGTAACAAAGCCTACCATCAGTAACACACTACGCCGCCAGGGACTCAAATCCTGCAGTGCCAGACGTGTCCCCCTGCTTAAGCCAGTACATGTCCAGGCCCGTCTGAAGTTTGCTAGAGTGCATTTGGATGATCCAGAAGAGGATTGGGAGAATGTCATATGGTCAGATGAAACCAAAATAGAACTTTTTGGTAAAAACTCAACTCGTCGTGTTTGGAGGACAAAGAATGCTGAGTTGCATCCAAAGAACACCATACCTACTGTGAAGCATGGGGGTGGAAACATCATGCTTTGGGGCTGTATTTCTGCAAAGGGACCAGGACGACTGATCCGTGTAAAGGAAAGAATGAATGGGACCATGTATCGTGAGATTTTGAGTGAAAACCTCCTTCCATCAGCAAGTGCGTTGAAGATGAAACATGGCTGGGTCTTTCAGCATGACAATGATCCCAAATACACCGCCCGGGCAACGAAGGAGTGGCTTCGTAAGAAGCATTTCAAGGTCCTGGAGTGGCCTAGCCAGTCTCCAGATCTCAACCCCATAGAAAATCTTTGGAGGGAGTTGAAAGTCCGTGTTGCCCAGCGACAGCCCCAAAACATCACTGCTCTAGAGGAGATCTGCATGGAGGAATGGGCCAAAATACCAGCAACAGTGTGTGAAAACCTTGTGAAGACTTACAGAAAATGTTTGACCTGTGTCATTGCCAACAAAGGGTATATAACAAAGTATTGAGACACTTTTGTTATTGACCAAATACTTATTTTCCACCATAATTTGCAAATAAATTCATAAAAAATCCTACAATGTGAATTTCTGGATTTTTTTCCTCATTTTGTCTGTCATAGTTGACGTGTACCTATGATGAAAATTACAGGCCTCTCTCATCTTTTTAAGTGAGAGAACTTGCACAATTGGTGGCTGACTAAATACTTTTTTCCCCCACTGTAGCAGCGAAGGTGGAGACCAACTCCATATTAATGCCCATGATTTTGGAATGAGATGTTCGACGAGCAGGTGTCCACGTACTTTTGGTCATGCAGTGTATGTTGTGGATCTTAAAGTTCTGTGACCCTGTTGATTATATCTTCTCTTCTCTCTTCTACAGTTCTGTCCCGGTTTCCTAGCAATGATTCCCACCGTAAATCTTGGGGGGGATGACTGTGTTCACATCTGGAAGATAACTCCACTCAGTGAGGTAATTCACTGCTTTATCCTCCTTAACCCTGTTGCTAAATCAGCATAAGACTGTATGGGAATCTTCTTTGTTAGAACTCTCTATGTTTTCTCTTTAATTAAACACACACAAGGGCAATGGGATTCTCACACACACACATACACACACGCACGCACGCACGCACACAGACACACACACACACACACACACATAACTGCAAACGGACATATAGAGTTCAATACTGTAATTACTCAAGACAAAACTACATGGGAAATCCGATTTTGTTTTCTGAATTAAAGTAAGGTGTTAGAACAGCTATTATAAATCATATGGCGTTATGCTAAACCTCTGCTCCTTTCTCATTCGCTTATATCTAAACTAAGCATTTGGGTATATCCGAACTCTGTAATTTGGTGGTTCGTCAAGAATAAATGGTTTAATTGGTGACAGGCTCGAACAATTTAATTGTCACCAGAATTTATGGCACTGTCACTTTACTCTATGTTCCAATGGTAAGTGGGTATACAGTACTTATTAAGATGATATAGCTGCAATGTAGTTTTCTTTTTCTCTCTCTCTCTCTCTCTCTCTCTCTCTCTCTCTCTCTCTCTCTCTCTCTCTCTCTCTCTCTCTCTCTCTCTCTCTCTCTCTCTCTCTCTCTCTCTCTCTCTCTCTCTCTCTCATTTCTCTCTCTCATTTCTCTCTCTCATTTCTCTCTCTCATTTCTCTCTCTCTCTCTCATTTCTCTCTCTCTCTCATTTCTCTCTCTCGCTCTCATTTCTCTCTCTCATTTCTCTCTCTCTCTCATTTCTCTCTCTCTCATGTCTCTCTCTCTCTCTCATTTCTCTCTATCTCTCATTTCTCTCTCTCATTTCTCTCTCTCTCATTTCTCTCTCTCATTTCTCTCTCTCTCTCATTTCTCTCTCTCTCTCATTTCTCTCTCTCTCATTTCTCTCTCTCATGTCTCTCTCTCTCTCTCATTTCTCTCTCTCTCTCTCTCTCTCTCTCTCTCTCTCTCTCTCTCTCTCTCTCTCTCTCTCTCTCTCTTTCTCTCATTTCTCTCACTGCTTTGTTGTGTTCTCTCCCAGTTTTCCACCATGTAGCCCAGGCTCTACTAGAGGGGCCAGGGAGCCTCTGCTGAGAACCAGCCCAGGGTAGGTCACTTCTCCCTGGGTACGTGTTGGTCTGTGGGTGGGCAGGGGGGGCCACTAGTTGGCACATAGTGGCCCAGGGGAAAATGAGGAGTGGAGGGGCATTATGGAAAAGGTTTTCCTGACCCAACTAGTAGCAGTACTGTCCAGAACATTTCTACATTTATTCTGCTTTCTCCTGATTGGCCGATTTATACATGTCCTCATCCTGTACTATGGGCGTGGGAACCATGAGACAGACCAGTACGACCATGAACCCTGTCTTGACCCCTCATGACCTCTCACCTTTGACCTATTGTTTGTGTTCTATCCAGCAGTACATCACCAATAGTTAATGTCATAGCAACGCCACAAAACTAAAACTAAATCAACACAAATCAATCACAACCTAGAAGGTAATGTTTTCAGAGACCGTGTGGCACTTCCAGTAATCTAAGTTTAAGATAAAAAACAACAGTTGAAGGCTGAGGTCATTCAAGGTCATTTACTGACATCATGATCTCATCACTCCCAGCTGATTATGACAACATCCTATTTGAGGTAACTGAATACATTTCTCCCAACATGGCAACCCAACCTAGTGTCTAATAGAACCAATATGACCACTAGAACATTTGGCCTTTGGGAAAGATGATGTGTGTCCCGAATGGCACCCTATTCCCTATTTAGTGCACTTATTTTGACCAGAGCCCTATGGACCCTGGTCAAAAGTAGTACACGTTATAGGGAGTTGGTTGCCGTAACATTTTGTGATGCATTCATGGTGTGGGTTTGTTTGGCTGGCTGGACTGTAGATCGTCATCTTGCTCTTCTGTTCTTGTGGTCATCATCGACGATACAGTCATTTGCTCCTCACTAAACTAGAAACAACTGTTAAACCTGTTAAACCATCGAAGCATATCCTCCACTTTTGTTTTCTATATCCTCCTCTCCTCTCCTCTCCTCTCCTCTCCTCTCCTCTCCTCTCCTCTCCTCTCCTCTCCTCTCCTCTCCTCTCCTCTCCTCTCCTCTCCTCTCCTCTCCTCTCCTCTCCTCTCCTCTCCTCTCCTCTCTTTCTCTATTATTGTGCTCATGGTCAACTACAGTCATGGTCACTAAATTACAACAACTGTGAAACCTTCGAAGTCTATCCTCCTCCTCTTCTCCTCCTCTCCTCCATGTCCAATGTGTTGAGTCTGTGGTGTGAATATTACATCTGTCTCTATGACCCATTACAGATTATGCTGTAAACACACCCCTCTCTAAACACTTTGGTTTTATTGTTTCCCACACTGTACAGTGCTCTGTGTGTGTGTGTGCATGTGTCTCTTTGTGTGTGTGTGTGTGTGTGTGCGTGTGCACTAGAGTGTGTGTTTGTATGCCTGTGTGTGTGACTAAACGTCATTGTCTCAAATGGAGGGTTGTGTGAGTGTATACAGCCTTCCCACCATAAACACTAACAAAGAAGGAGGGTATGTGTGTGCGTTTGCATTCATGTATGTATGTGTGTGTGTATAAAAGGGGGGTCTGTGAGGGCGGGGTACATGGGGGTTAAGGGGGTCTCGTTCTCTTCTTAAGCCCTGGCAGTTTTACAATGAATCTCCCCCTTCATCTCTGGGTTAGTGGAGAGGTCTGTGTGCTGTTTGTTTATGTCTAATGTACACAGACTGTCGGGACCACAGTGTAAACAGAACTGACTGGCTGTGAGGCTGGGTCTACATGCAGGTCCATGTGAGAGAGAACAGTGGCCTCCTATTGGCCAGCCTTGGTAGTCATATTCAAGTTTGAAGTTTTATTGTCACGTGCACATGTACAGTGAAATGCCTTTCTTGCTTGCTCTTTCCCAACAATGCAGTAGTCAATATCAGTAGTACTATAACAAAATACATGATAAAGTCAAGTAGAAAACATACGAGAAATAGAAATAGGAAGAACAGGAGAAAGTAAGTAAGCTATGTACAGAGTCAGAGTCAGGGTCAGAGTCAGGGTCAGAGTCAGGGTCAGGGTCAGGGTCAGGGTCAGGGTCAGAGTCAGGGTCAGAGACAGAGTCAGGGTCAGAGACAGAGTCAGGGTCAGAGACAGAGTCAGAGTCAGGGTCAGGGTCAGAGACAGAGTCAGGGTCAGAGACAGAGTCAGGGTCAGAGTCAGGTTCAGGGTCAGAGTCAGGGTCAGGGTCAGGGTCAGGGTCAGGGTCAGAAACAGAGACAGAGACAGAGTCAGAGTCAGAGTCAGAGTCAGGGTCAGAGACAGAGTCAGAGTCTTAGACAGAGTCAGGGTCAGGGTCAGAGTCAGGGTCAGAGTCAGGGTCAGAGACAGAGTCAGGGTCAGAGACAGAGTCAGAGTCTTAGACAGAGTCAGGGTCAGGGTCAGGGTCAGAGACAGAGTCAGAGTCTTAGACAGAGTCATGGTCAGGGTCAGGGTCAGGGTCAGAGACAGAGACAGAGACAGAGACAGAGTCAGAGTCAGAGTCAGGGTCAGAGTCAGAGTCAGGGTCAGAGTCAGGGTCAGAGACAGAGTCAGAGACAGAGTCAGGGTCAGAGACAGAGTCAGGGTCAGAGTCAGGTTCAGGGTCAGAGTCAGGGTCAGAGTCAGAGTCAGGGTCAGGGTCAGGGTCAGAGACAGAGACAGAGACAGAGTCAGAGTCAGAGTCAGAGTCAGGGTCAGAGACAGAGTCAGAGTCTTAGACAGAGTCAGGGTCAGGGTCAGAGTCAGGGTCAGAGACAGAGTCAGGGTCAGAGACAGAGTCAGAGTCTTAGACAGAGTCAGGGTCAGAGACAGAGTCAGAGTCTTAGACAGAGTCAGGGTCAGAGTCAGGGTCAGAGACAGAGTCAGAGTCTTAGACAGAGTCAGGGTCAGAGTCAGGGTCAGAGACAGAGTCAGAGTCAGGGTCAGAGTCAGGGTCAGAGACAGAGTCAGAGTCTTAGACAGAGTCAGGGTCAGAGTCAGGGTCAGAGACAGAGTCAGAGTCTTAGACAGAGTCAGGGTCAGAGTCAGGGTCAGAGACAGAGTCAGAGTCAGGGTCAGAGTCAGGGTCAGAGTCAGGGTCAGAGTCAGGGTCAGAGACAGAGTCAGAGTCTTAGACAGAGTCAGGGTCAGAGACAGAGTCAGAGTCTTAGACAGAGTCAGGGTCAGAGTCAGGGTCAGAGACAGAGTCAGAGTCTTAGACAGAGTCAGGGTCAGAGTCAGGGTCAGAGACAGAGTCAGAGTCAGGGTCAGATATACAGACACTATAAAACTATAGGCTAGTCGTTCGGAACTGACAACTAACAACTTTTTCCGGAACCCCCCACAGGCACACACATGCCCTTTCTTTCTTTCTTTCTCTCCCTTTCTTTTAGCCATTGAGCCCCATGTGGACACTTTAAGGTTGTGAACCCTTGTTGAACCAGTAAGCAGTAAGTCATGATCAGGGTGTTGATGAAGTGAGAATGGTTCAGTGAAGTTTCTGTGCCTTTCTGAGTGTATAAAATAGCCCCTCAGTTACAACCTGGATGGAAATTAAAGTCCTGGCTTTGGAATAAAAGTCCTGGCGTAGTATCGGAATTGGCATTTCACAATACATTTTCTTTACACATAGCATTTTCTCCCCAAAGAAATTATTAGAACTGGTTTGATTTCACTTCCAGTTTACACCGATGTTGGAATATGACAGTATGCCATATCCTCTGTGTCCCCCTTAGAGTTAAGGGTAGCACTTTATAATAACTCCATGTAATAAAGCATTCATAATGGATTACTAAATAGTTTATTCATCATTACTTATTACTACCACATTTGTAAATGTTAGTAACCTAGTTATTCACACATTTATAAACTACTTTTAATGTATTTCATAATGATTCATAAGATCATTCATAAGACGTTTAATAAAGAACCTTATAAACCATTTACTAATCATTAGTTAAGTCTTTTTGTGTGGCCTCATCGAAAGTGTGGGCTATTTATACTTTATAAATACTTTCTAAATGTTTTGAGTGACTAGTGTAGTTTCTCACGAGAAGATGGACATGCCATTGGTAGATATTCCAGCAGTACCTCATGCTCCTTAAGGTCTCAAAACGGCTCCTAGAACATATCAATGGTTACACAATAAGCACCGCAAGAAAATATATTGACTATTTTATTTCCGAAACAGTCACACTGATGTAATAGTGTGGTGTACACATCACTGACCAACTGAAATGGTCCACCCACGCAGACAGTGTGGTGAAGAAGGCGCAACAGAGCCTCTTCAACCTCAGGAGGCTGAAGAAATTTGTCTTGGCACCTAAATCCCTCACAAACCTTTACAGATGCACAATTGAAAACATCCTGTCGGGCTGTATCACCGCCTGGTACGGAAACTGCACCACCCGCAACCGCAGGGCTCTCCAGAGGGTGGTGCGGTCTGCCGAACGCATTACCAGGGGCAAACTACCCGCCCTCCAAGACACCTACAGCACCCGATGTCACAGGAAGGCCAAAAAGATCATCACCTCCCGAACCACTGCCTGTTCACCCCGTTATCATCCAGAAGGCGAGGTCAGTACAGGTGCATCAAAGCTGGGACAGAGAGAATGAAAAACAGCTTCTATCTCAAGGCCATCAGACTGTTAAATAGCCATCACTAGCACATTAGAGGCTGCTGCTGCTTATTGAAATCACTGGCCACTTTAATAATGTTTACATATCTTGCACTACTCATCTCATATGTACAGTTGAAGTCGGAAGTTTACATACACCTTAGCCAAATACATTTTAACTCAATTTTTCACAATTCCTGACATTTAATCCTAGTAGAAATTCCCTGTCTTAGGTCAGTTAGGATCCCCACTTTATTTTAAGAATGTGAAATGTCAGAATAATAGTAGAGAGAATTATTTATTTCAGCTTTTATTTCTTTCATCACATTCCCAGTGGGTCAGAAGTTTACATACACACAATTAGTATTTGGTAGCATTGCCTTTAAATTGTTTAACTTGGGTCAAATGTTTCGGGTAGACTTCCACAAGCTTCCCACAATAAGTTGGGTGAATTTTGGCCCATTCCTCCTGGCAGAGCTGGTGTAACTGAGTCAGGTTTGTAGGCTTCCTTGCTCGCACATGCTTTTTCAGTTCTGCCCACAAATGTTCTATAGGATTGAGGTCAGGGCTTTGTGATGGCTACTCCAATACCTTGACTTTGTTGTCCTTAAGCCATTTTGCCACAACTTTGGAAGTATGCTTGGGGTCATTTTCCATTTGGAAGACCCATTTGCGACCAAGCTTTAACTTCCTGAGTGATGTCTTGAGATGTTGCTTCAATATATCCACATAATTTTCCTTCCTCATGATGCCATCTATTTTGTGAAGTGCACCAGTCCCTCCTGCAGCAAAGCACCCCCACAGCATGATGCTGCCACCCCCTTGCTTCATGGTTGGGATGGTGTTCTTCGGCTTGCAAGTAACCCCCTTTTTCCTCCAAACATAACGATGGTCATTATGGCCAAACAGTTATATTTTTGTTTAATCAGACCAGAGGACATTTTTCCAAAAAGTACGATCTTTGTCCCCATGTGCAGTTGCAAACCGTAGTCTGGCTTTTTTATGGCGGTTTTGGAGCAGTGGCTTCTTCCTTGCTGAGAGGCCTTTCAGGTTATGTCGATATAGGACTTGTTTTACTGTGGATACAGATACTTTTGTACCTGTTTCCTCCAGCATCTTCACAAGGTCCTTTGCTGTTGTTCTGGGATTGATTTGCACTTTTCGCACCAAAGTACGTTCATCTCTAGGAGACAGAACGCGTCTCCTTCCTGAGCGGTATGGCGGCTGAGGCCATACAAAATCACTTAACTAATGATTAGTAAGTGGTTTATAAGGACCTATATTAAACATCTTATGAATGGAGTAATTATTAATAAATGATGAATTAAGTATTCACTAACCCATAATAAATGCTTTATTACATGGAGTTATTATAGTGCTAACGAGTTAAGATCCCCTTTCACCTCTATGAATCAGGTTGAGCTTTGTCTCTCTGTCTCTGTCTCTGTCTCTGTCTCTGTCTCTGTCTCTGTCTCTGTCTCTGTCTCTGTCTCTGTCTCTGTCTCTGTCTCTGTCTCTGTCTCTGTCTCTGTCTCTGTCTCTGTCTCTGTCTCTGTCTCTGTCTCTCTCTCTCTCTCTCTCTCTGTCTCTGTCTCTGTCTCTGTCTCTGTCTCTGTCTCTGTCTCTGTCTCTGTCTCTGTCTCTGTCTCTGTCTCTGTCTCTGTCTCTGTCTCTCTGTCTCTGTCTCTGTCTCTGTCTCTGTCTCTGTCTCTGTCTCTGTCTCTGTCTCTGTCTCTGTCTCTGTCTCTGTCTCTGTCTCTGTCTCTGTCTCTGTCTCTGTCTCTGTCTCTCTCTGACCAGATCCCTGACCCGCTGGACTCCCAGCTCTCCCTTCCCAGGCTGTAGTCACTCATCCGGCTGGAAAAAAAGGTGAGCTCAGAGCGCTGCTATTTTAGCGGGGGAAGAAGCAAAGGAGTGTCCTGTGTATGTCCGTCTGTCTATGTTTCTTTCTCTAAGAATGCGTCCTTAGAATGAGTCCAAAATATCTGTTTGCGTTGTAATGCCTTAAATTCACTAAGAGTGATTGGGTCTTTATTTAAACTAACAGTGTGTGTCCATGGATGTGTTTTAGATTAAAGGGCTGGACATACTGCTCATAGTTTTGGGCTGGTGTTGGCAGGAGAGATGGGGATCTAGTAAGGGGGAAGGAGGGAGGGAAAGAGGGAATAGATTTTGAATCCTGGCCCAGCATTTCAACATTTCTCCATCCTCTGCTGCTTTTGTGCTTATTTAAGAGAGAGAGAGAGAGAGAGAGAGAGAGAGAGAGAGAGAGAGAGAGAGAGAGAGAGAGAGAGAGAGAGAGAGAGAGAGAGAGAGAGAGAGAGAGAGAGAGAGAGAGAGAGAGAGAGAGAGAGAGAGAGAGAGAGAGAGAGAGAGAGAGAGAGAGAGAGAGAGAGAGAGAGAGAGAGAGAGAGAGAGAGAGAGAGAGACTGAATATGGGGTATAGAGACAGACAGACAGAGAGACAGACAGAACCGCAGGCTGAGTACAGCATGGTGTTGTGGGTGGGTGCCGGTGATTACAACATAAGTCTCCATTTCCTGAACTGGAAACTGAAAAATCACTGTGGTAAGCGGCCAGGAGAGTTCAGACCGCACGTTGCAAGTATGTGCTTGCGTGTGTTTGTCTGTCTTTTCTCTAACTCTCCTTATAAGCATAATCATCTCCACTTGGACCAGTATGTATTTTAGAAAGCCCCACCCACTGGGCACAGACGTCAATTCAACGTCTATTCTATGTTGGTTCAAATTTGATTTAAATTGTGGAAATAAAGTTGATTCAACCAGTGTGTGCCCAGTGGGCAGTCAGCAGTATGTTAATACAGAGTGTCCATCTACATTGTTACCCATACACACCAGCTGGTAAACAACAGAGTGAACAATATCATTTATCCTCCAGCTGGTAAACACAGAGTGAAAAATTGTCCTTATCCTCCAGCTGGTAAAAAATAGAATGAACAATATCCCTTATCCTCCAGCTGGTCAAACACAGAGTAAACATTATCCCTTATACTCCAGCTGGTAAAAAATACAGAGTGAACAATATCCCTTATCCTCCAGCTGGTAAAACACAGAGTGAACAATATCCCTTATCCTCCAGCTGGTTAAATACATAGTGAACAATATCCCTTATCCTACAGCTGGTAAAACACAGAGTGAACATTATCCCTTATCCTCCAGCTGGTAAAAAATACAGAGTGAACAATATCCCTTATCATCCAGCTGGTAAAAAACACAGAGTGAACAATATCCCTGATCCTCCAGCTGATAAAACACATAGTGAACAATATCCCTTATCCTCCAGCTGGTAAAAAAACACATAGTGAGCAATATCCCTTATCCTCCAGCTGGTAAAACACAGAGTGAACAAAATTCCTTAGCTTCCTGTGTCTGCTATGCATTTATCTATTTTTCAGTTTTCATTTTCTCATCTGCATTCATTCGTATTCTTTTACAGCTAACTCTAACATGCATCCACACTGCACACACACACACACACACACACACACACACACACACACACTCTCTCTCTCTTTCTCTCTAATTTGGTGTTTATTCAGGACACATTCCTCCATCTCCCAGTGCATGGCTCTCTAAATGGAGTGCAAAAGCAACATGTCAATTAGTCTAAAAGAGCAGAAAATAAGGGATAAAGAGAGAGAGAAGAGAAGAGAGAAGAAGAGAAGATAGAAGAGAGAGAGAGACATACAACAGTACATCCATATATCCAGCGCTATCATTTAAAAAAAAGAAATATATGACATTTAAAACATATATAACATTTTGAGCTGTAGACAGTGGAGCCATGTATCCACTATGTTCAGTACCTCTATTATGGCTGATCTATATATCATATTTCTACGTCACACCACCCATTCCATTTTGTATACATCTGGCCCTTCATTGGACACTGTGTTAACAAACCTCCAAACGAGCTTCAATGCCATACAACACTCCTTCAGTAGCCTCCAACTGCTCTTAAACACTAGTAAAACTAAATGCATGCTCTTCAACCGAACGCTGCTTGCACCCGCCCACCCGACTAGAATCACTACTCTCGACGGGTCTGACCTAGAGTATGTGGACAACTACAAATATCTAGGTGTCTGGTTAGACTGTAAACTCTCCTTCCAGACTCACATTAAGAATCTCCAATCCAAAGTTAAATCTAGAATCGGTTTCCTATTTCGCAACAAAGCCTCCTTCACTCATGCTGCCAAACATGCCCTCGTAAAACTGACTATCCTACCGATCCTTGACCGATCCTTGACTTCGGCGATGTCATTTACAAAATAGCCTCCAACACTCTACTCAGCAAATTGGATGTAGTCTATCACAGTGCCATCCGTTTTGTCTCCAAAGCCCCATATACTACCCACCACTGTGACCTGTACGCTCTTGTTGGCTGGTCCTCACTACAGATTCGTCGCCAAACCCACTGGCTCCAGGCCATCTATAAATCACTGCTAGGCAAATCCCCGCCTTATCTTAGCTCATTGGTCACCATAGCAACACCCACCCGTAGTCTGCGCTCCAGCAGGTATATCTCACTGGTCATCCCCAAAGCCAACACCTCCTTTGGCCGCCATTCCTTCCAGTTCTCTGCTGCCAATGACTGGAACAAATTGCAAAAATCTCTGAAGCTGGAGACACTTATCTCCCTCACTAACTTTAAGCATCAGTTGTCAGAGCAGCTTACCGATCACTGCACCTGTACACAGCCCATCTGAAATTAGCCCGCCCAACTACCTCATCCCTATATTGTTATTTATTTTGCTCATTTGTACCCCAGTATCTCTATTTGCACATCATCTCTTGCACATCTATCATTCCAGTGTTAATACTAATTGTAATTATTTTGCACTATAGCCTATTTATTGCCTTACCTCCATAACTTGCTACATTTGCACACACTGTATATATATTTATTTCTGTTGTATTTTTTACTTTGTTTTGTTTTACCCCATATGTAACTCTGTGTTGTTGTTTTTATCGCACTGCTTGCTTTATCTTGGCCAAGTCGCAGTTGTAAATGAGAACTTGTTCTCAACTGGTTTACCTGGTTAAATAAAGGTGAAATAAATACAATAAAATAAAAAGACAGACTTGTCCTTGTGAGCTCTCCAAGTACAAACTTCTGACCTGCTGAAAAGCTGAAGGACTGACACGCACAAACACACACACCATTCTAACTCACTGACATAAGGCCTACTCAACAGTGCAGAACATTTCAATGAAGTTCAGTCTTGGTTCAGATTGAGATGGATAGATAGGGGATGGTTTGGATCAACTTTAAGAGGAATCCTCAGGAGATTTGGCCAGGAAGCACAGTATATCTTACTTTTCCTATACATTTATAGCATAAGGAGTCGTAGACAGTACATCCATATATCCAGCACTATCATTTAAACAAGAAAAAGAAAGAAATGACATTTATAACATATATAACATTTTGAGCTGTAGACAGTGGAGCCATGTATCCACTACGTTCAGTACCTCTATTATGGCTGATCTATATATCCTATTTCTACGTCACCCCACCCATTCCATTCCATCTCAGAGTAAGAAGAACCACTTGTGCTCCAATCATCTGTTTCTTTTGACATAAAACAGAATTTTACATATTTCGTCCCCTTAACACTTCAAAAATGCAAGGCTTCAAAAACAACATCCATAATTCTGCTAAGAGACAGCGCCAAGAAAAGGGGGGCTGTAGTCAGAATCACATACTGTAACACTAATGGTTTTTACCCAGTGTGCACTTTAACAAGGACGTCTGGAAAAGGCCTTCGTCTCTCTCTCTCTCTCTCTCTCTCTCTCTCTCTCTCTCTCTCTCTCCCCCTCTCTCGGTTTTAATGGTCGCTTTTAATGTGCCAATTATGGTGTAATTCCGGAATGTTCTCCATTCTCATGGAAAAATAAGTCTGTGTCTGAAATGGCACCCTTTTCCCTGTATAGAGGCCCCATAGGGGAATGGTCCTTTTCCCTGTATAGAGGCCCCATAGGGGAATGGTCCTTTTCCCTGTATAGAGGCCCCATAGTGGAATGGTCCTTTTCCCTGTATAGAGGCCCCATAGTGGAATGGTCCTTTTCCCTGTATAGAGGCCCCATAGTGGAATGGTCCTTTTCCCTGTATAGAGGCCCCATAGGGGAATGGTCCTTTTCCCTGTATAGAGGCCCCATAGTGGAATGGTCCTTTTCCCTGTATAGAGGCCCCATAGGGGAATGGTCCTTTTCCCTGTATAGAGGCCCCATAGTGGAATGGTCCTTTTCCCTGTATAGAGGCCCCATAGTGGAATGGTCATTTTCCCTGTATAGAGGCCCCATAGGGGAATGGTCCTTTTCCCTGTATAGAGGCCCCATAGTGGAATGGTCCTTTTCCCTGTATAGAGGCCCCATAGTGGAATGGTCCTTTTCCCTGTATAGAGGCCCCATAGTGGAATGGTCCTTTTCCCTGTATAGAGAACCCATAGGGGAATGGTCCTTTTCCCTGTATAGAGCCCCCATAAGGGAATGGTCCTTTTCCCTGTATAGAGCCCCCATAGGGGAATGGTCCTTTTCCCTGTATAGAGGCCCCATAGGGGAATGGTCCTTTTCCATGTATAGAGGCCCCATAGTGGAATGGTCCTTTTCCCTGTATAGAGGCCCCATAGTGGAATGGTCCTTTTCCCTGTATAGAGCCCCCATAGGGCAGGGGTGTCAAACTCATTTTAGCTCAGGGGCCACATGGAGGAAAATCTATTCCCAAGTGGGCCGGACCGGTAAAATCATGGTATATATAACTTAAAAACAACAACTTCAGATTGTTTTCTTTGTTTTAATACTATCAACATAAAACATAAAGCTGGAGCCTGAGGACAGTGTGTCCAAAATAGTACAAGCACAACATCACTATTAATCATAAAACACGTCAAGTTTATTTGAAAATTCTAAAGAAAAAGAACACACAAACACACAATGCCTCAGTGATTCACAGAACTGTTTCACAGATCACAGAACTATATCAGGGTGTCATTTCTCAGGCAGAAATTGTCACGGTTCAGACAGACGACAAGAGGACCACAATTGCGTCACACCAGAAAGTTTATTAACACTTAAGGGAGAAGGGAAGTAGGGAGTGAGTGAAGGCTCCAGGGGTTATCCCGTCCAATGTGCTGGGTCTGTGCCCCCCCCCCAGTGGCAGCGGTGCGTCCGATGACGCCGGTGGTTGGTGGTCCAGAAGTCCTGGGGGGGGAGGAAACACAGACACAACGGGGCGGATGAAACAAGGCAGAAGTACAGTTCAAGGGAAATCCAAATACGTTGTAGCAAGGCAGAAGGCTGGTCAGAGTTACCGGGGTCGAAGAGTAGTCAGGAGTCGTAATGGCAGAAAGCAGGTCTGGTCTTCCTGGGGCAGAAGAGTATCCAAGAATCAGGCAGGTCCGGGGGTCACAAAACAAGGGTGAGCCAGAAGCGCGAGCACACAGGTTCCGGGGTGTGAGCTTTGCAGACGATCTGACAAAGGAGAGCTGAGAGACGGGACTTTAAATACTGGGAGAGGTTAGTGGGTAATGCAGCGCAGCTGGCAGAGTAATTAGAGCCGAGCAGAGCAGGGACAGGTGGAGCTCGTTAGGCTGAGTAGAGAGAGAGAGATGAGCAGAGTGGAAGATAGTGGAAACACATTAAGGTGGTAACCCGGTGGAGTGAGAGGGCTCATGACAGGACCCCCCAAGGGACGGCCCCAGAAGTCCCAAGAGCAACACCACGCCGGGCGGGAGGAGGGGAGCCGGAGGAGGGCTAGAACTCCTCCGAACGGTCCGAGCGAACGCCCTCATCCTCGGAGGAAGCCGGAGGGCCGTGGTCGGGAGATGGGACAGGTCCCGAGACAGGATCAGGCACAGGACAGGAAGCCGAGCGGGCAGGACGGTTAGGGATCCCTCTGGGGCGGCCCCTACGGATTGCAGGTTGATCAGGATGCCGTTGGTGGAAGGCGGTGATGAGAGTCCTATCCACAATCCGACTAGCTGGCACCCAGGTCCTTTCCTCAGGTCCATAGCCCTCCCAGTCAATGAGGTACTGGAGACCCCTACCCCTCCGTCTGGACCGAAGCAGGCGGCGGACGGTGTAAACCAGACCACCATCGACGAGCCGTGGAGGAGGAGGACAAGGCGCAGCAGGGACCAGCGGACTCTCATGAATGGGCTTAATCTTAGACACATGGAAAGTGGGGTGCACCCTCATGGAATTAGGCAGTTGGAGCCGGACAGCAGTTGGGCTAATCACTCTTATGATAGGGAATGGGCCAATGAACCGAGGTGCCAACTTCTGCGACTCCACCCTGAGTGGCAGGTTCCTTGACGACAACCACACCCTTTGACCAACATGGTAGGTGGGAGCAGGGATTCTCCGACGGTTGGCCCCGGTAGTGTAGCTGGCAACGGATCTGAGAAGTGTGGCTCGGGCCTGTGACCAGGTGCGGCGACATCGACGGGCAAACGCAAGTGCAGATGGGCAAGTAACCTCCCCTTCCTGACTGGCAAATAGAGGAGGCTGGTATCCATAAACACATTGGAAAGGGGACATACCGATGGCAGAGCAAGCCAGAGATTGTGGGTTCAGGTCCCATCTGGGGTGCCACCTCCACAATGAATTGCCGGTCCACGTCAGGCATCTGGAGGATGGGAGCGGAGGTGAACCTTACCTTGAGGGTACTGAAGGCCTTGTCGGCTGCTGGGGTCCAGGTGAAGGGTTGCTTGGTGCTGGTTAGAGCAGTGAGAGGGGCAGCAACGGTACTGTAGTTCCGGATAAACTTTCTATAGAAGTTAGCAAACCCCAGAAACTGTTGCAGCTTCTTTCTGTTCTCCGGAACTGGCCATGACGTGACTGCTGATACTTTGGCAGGATCCATTTGGATACTTCCCTCTGCCACTATGTACCCCAGGAAGGCCACTGTCTTGACGTGAAACTCACACTTCTCTGCCTTGGCGTAGAGGGAATTCTCCAGAAGACGATGAAGGACTTGCTGGACATGGCGGGTGTGTTCAGACAGGTTTCTGGAGTAGATTAAGATGTCATCCAGGTAAACGAAGACAAACTTGTTTAACATGTCCCGCAGTACATCATTCACTAGAGCCTGGAACACAGCAGGAGCATTGGTGAGGCCAAAAGGCATAACCAGATACTCGTAGTGGCCTGTTGGTGTATTGAATGCGGTCTTCCATTCATCTCCCTCCCGGATCCGCACTAGGTGGTAAGCGTTTCTGAGATCCAACTTGGTAAAAACAGTGGCTCCCTGGAGCAACTCAAAAGCAGAGGTGAGCAGAGGGAGAGGGTAACGGTTTTTCACTGTGATGTCGTTGAGTCCCCTGTAGTCGATGCAGGGGCGAAGAGATCCGTCCCTCTTCCCCACAAAGAAGAAGCCAGCACCAGCCGGAGATGAAGATGAACGGATCAATCCTGTGGACAGAGAGTCATTGATGTAGTCCTCCATGGACCTTCTTTCAGGAGCAGACAACGAATAAAGACGGCCCCTTGGAGGGGCTGTTCCAGGGAGGAGGTCGATGGCACAGTCGTACGGTCGGTGAGGGGGCAGAGATGTGGCTCTTGCTTTGTTAAACACTTCTCTGAGACCATGGTAGCATTCTGGGACATGGGAGAGGTCAGGGGCGGAGTTAGTAGGTACTGGCCGAGGGGGTAGTGCGGCAGCAAGCAGGCAGGTTCGGTGGCAGTCCTCTCCCCACTCCCTGATCACCCCGGTCACCCAGTCGAGCTGAGGGTTGTGCCGGCGGAGCCATGGGTAACCCAGGATGAGGGGTTGGCCTGGAGAGGGGAGCAGGTGAAACTGGATAGTTTCTTGATGGTTTCGGACAGACCCATCAAGACCGGGGCCGTGACATGAGTGACCGATCCGAGTAAGTGTCCGTCCAGTGCCCGGGCAGGAATAGGAGGTGTCAAACGGAGGTTCTCCAGTCCCAGTTGGCGTGCCAGCTTGATGTCCATTATGTTGGCTTCGGCGCCAGAATCCACCAGAGCAGCCAGGGTGTGAGTAGAGTCAGAGAGGCGGAGGTGAACTTGCAGCAAGGGTTTGCGGTCGGAGGACTGGATGGTCATTGAGCTCAACCGGACTCCCCCTATGCCCGGTGAGCTTCGGCTTTTAAAGGGCAGGTTACCACACGATGTCCATCACCTCCACAATAGAGGCAGAGGTTTGAGGTGAAGCGGCGCTGGCGCTCTGCAGGAGTGAGAGAGGCTCGCCCAATCTCCATAGGCTCAGACTGATCAAGCTGACTTGGGTGAGTGGCAGTAGCTGACAGGAGCCCAGTCGGATCTCTCCGAATGCCGGTAGTTGGTGGACCTTGGCGCCCCTCTCACGACGACGGGTCTGTATCCTTCTGTCGATCCGGACAGTCAGTGCGATGGCTTCATCAAGAGTGGAAGGCAGTTCATGGGAGACCAACTCGTCCTTGATATAGTCAGCCAAGCTATGGAAGAACGCGTCCACCAACGATGGTGTGTTCCAAGAACTTCGTCTTGCCAGGGTTCGGAAGTCGATGGAATGGTCTGCGACTGTACGTCTGCCTTGTCGAATACTGAACAGTTCACGAGACGCCTCTGCGGTTGGTGAATCCAGGTCAAACACCTTCAGCATCTCCTCAGCAAACAGGTCGAAGGTTGCACATGCGGGGGTTTGACGTTCGAACTCTGCTGTTCCCCAGAGTCGAGCTCGGCCCGTCAGGTGAGTGATGGCATACCCGACCCTAGCCCCCTCCGTGGCGAAGGTCCTTGGCTGCAAGGAGAACTGAAGTCGGCAGCTAGTCAGGAATGGCCGGACCTGGGTAGAATCGCCGTTGAACCGCTCGGGGTTTCCAATCTTGGGTTCCGGGGCAGCGGCTGAAATGACCGGGGCAGGTGACTCGGAGGCAGGGCTGGTGGGCAGACTGGCTGGGGTAAGGTTGGTGAGGAGTTGAATGATCCTGGCGAGTTGTTGTTGCTGCTGCTGGGACTGCTGCTGGTGCTGCTGGAACTGCTGATGCTGTTGGTGGCCGACCTGAAGCAGAGAGGTGATGTCGCCGCTCATGCGGCCTAGCTCTCTCTCAGTGTGTTCCAGGCGTAGCATGGCGGTGGGGTTGCTCAGGTTCTTCGGTTTCCATGTCGGGGGAAGTGTGCGCTGAGTCCATGATGGTCAGATCGTACTGTCACGGTTCAGACAGACGACAAGAGGACCACAATTGCGTCACACCAGAAAGTTTATTAACACTTAAGGGAGAAGGGAAGTAGGGAGTGAGTGAAGGCTCCAGGGGTTATCCCGTCCAATGTGCTGGGTCTGTGCCCCCCCCCCAGTGGCAGCGGTGCGTCCGATGACGCCGGTGGTTGGTGGTCCAGAAGTCCTGGGGGGAGGAAACACAGACACAACGGGGCGGATGAAACAAGGCAGAAGTACAGTTCAAGGGAAATCCAAATACGTTGTAGCAAGGCAGAAGGCTGGTCAGAGTTACCGGGGTCGAAGAGTAGTCAGGAGTCGTAATGGCAGAAAGCAGGTCTGGTCTTCCTGGGGCAGAAGAGTATCCAAGAATCAGGCAGGTCCGGGGTCACAAAACAAGGGTGAGCCAGAAGCGCGAGCACACAGGTTCCGGGGTGTGAGCTTTGCAGACGATCTGACAAAGGAGAGCTGAGAGACGGGACTTTAAATACTGGGAGAGGTTAGTGGGTAATGCAGCGCAGCTGGCAGAGTAATTAGAGCCGAGCAGAGCAGGGACAGGTGGAGCTCGTTAGGCTGAGTAGAGAGAGAGAGATGAGCAGAGTGGAAGATAGTGGAAACACATTAAGGTGGTAACCCGGTGGAGTGAGAGGGCTCATGACAGAAATGTAGATAAAAATAATGAAATCCTGTTCCCCAAACAAGTGCAAGAACCACAGAGTCAAGAATAGGTTAAATATACAAATAAAATAAAATCAATTAAAAACAATAGCACATCAACATAAAAACATATAAACATAAAGCTGGAGCCTGAGGACAGTGTGTCCAAAAGCACAACATCACTATTAATCATAAAACACCTCAAGCTATTTGAAATTCGGAGGACAAACAACACACAAACACACAATGCCTCAGTGATTCACAGAAGTATATCACAGATCACAGAACTATATCAGGGTGTCTCATGCAGCACTTTAAGTGGGGTTGCATAGTTTATTTGACTCCTGATACCTGGCATCTTTAGCTTTCACCAGCGCATCAATATCAGGCGTCACATCCTGAGTGGCAGCCAACTTCAGGATGTGATTCAAGTGCTTGTGCGTGAGCCTTGAGCGCAGCTTTGTTTTATTTATGCTCATTACAGAGAACTTGCTCACAAAGATATGTGGTTCCAAACATGCACAACAGTTTTGCAGCGAGGGCTGTCAAGTTGGGGTAACCTGGCAAGAGATTCTGATAAAATGTGTCCAAGCCAGCTGCGGCAAATTTGCCCTTCAAATCCGAGTCATACTGCAAGTATATTATTTCAAGTTGGATGCTGACGGGCAGATCAGAGGGATTCACGGTTAATGGCGAACAAAAAACGTTGAAGTCTTTCTCCAGTTCACCAAAAATCTGAAAGCGTTGCTCAAACTCCCTTAACAGTCCCGTTATTTTATCTTTGAACCGCTTCATGTCTGCCACATGTTGGGTCGCGCACACATTTTTCAGACAGGGGAAGTGAGCTGCATCACCACCGGCGAGTTGCGTCTCCCACAATGACAGCTTCAACTTGAAAGAACGTATGCTGTCATAATACTGCGTGGCAACTTTGTTGCACCCTTGCAGCTGTTTGTTCAAGTTATTCAGGTGCTCTGTAACATCCACCATAAATGCAAGGTCCTGCATCCATTCTGCGGAATGAAATTCTAACACTGGTTTGCCCTTTTCTTCCATGAACTGTTCAATTTCTTCTCGTAAATCAAAGAAACGCCTCAGCACAGCACCTCGGCTTAACCATCTTACCTCAGTGTGGTATGGCAGGCCATAGATGTGGTCTTTCTCTCTGAGAAGGCTGTCAAACTGACGTTGATTCAGGCTTCTGGATTGGATGAAATTAACAGTTTGGATAATATAATAATAATAATATAAAATTAATATAATATAATAATATAATAAAAATAATAACCACCTTCATGACGTTATCCATCTTTAATGACTTGCAACACAAAGCCTCCTGGTGCAAAATACAGTGAAAAGTCAAAAAATCACGTCCTCCATTTGCAGATTGCACTTTCTCTCTGAACTTTGTCACAACGCCTGCTTTTTTCCCGATCATTGAGGGCGCACCATCTGTAGCCAGGCTGACAGCGCGGGACCAGTCCACTCCGACCCTGTCCAGCGCGCTGACGAGTGCAGTGAAAATATCAGCTGCTGTCGTTGTATCTGTCATCGGCACCAACTCCACGAACTCCTCGGTGACGGTCAATGTGTCATCAACTCTGCGGATGAAAATGGCCAGTTGTGCAACATCTGTAATGTCCGTGCTTTCATCAATTGCAACCGAAAACGCAATAAATTACTTTACTTTTTGCTTCAACTGGCTGTCCAAATCCACTGAAAGATCGGAAAACCTGTCTGCAACTATGTTTCTTGTCAGGCTGATATTTGAAAAAGCCTGGTGCTTTTCAGGGCACACAATCTCCGCTGCCTTCATCATGCATGTTTTTACAAATTCACCCTCACTAAATGGTTTTGAAGCCACTGCGATTTCATTAGCAATGAGGTTGCTAGCTTTCACTGCAGCGTCACTGATGTCTCGGCTGTGAGTAAACACAGACTGCTGTTTCTTCAGACCCGCCAACAGTTCATTCACCTTCTCTCTTCTCCACTGTCCTTGAAAGTTGTCATATTTGTCGGCATGAAGACTCACATAGTGGCGACGAAGGTTATATTCTTTCAGCACTGCAACATGCTGTGAACACACCAAACATACAGCTTTCCCATTCAATTCCGTGAATAAATAGAAGGATGACAATTTTTCTTGGAACACTCTGCACTCTGCGTCCACTTTTCTCTTTTTTGACAGAGACATATTGGGGCAATGAGGGTGCCAAAGCACATAATGTTAAAAGTAGAAGCCGTAATAAATATCGCGGGCAAAACAAAGTAGCTCATTCGGACTGGCTGCACTTGCTTGACCTATTTGCTCTGCCCCGGTATAAACAGTTTGCTTGCTTAACACAATTGCTATTGCGCCATCCAGTGGACACAATTGGAACAGCAGTTTCTTTTATTGAAAAATTGCAGCTCATTTTTATACTTTACAAAATCATCTCGCGGGCCGGATTAAACCCGTTTGCGGGCCTGATCCGGCCCGCGGGCCGGACGTTTGACACCCCTGCCATAGGGGAATGGTCCTTTTCCCTGTATAGAGGCCCCATAGTGGAATGGTCCTTTTCCCTGTATAGAGGCCCCATAGTGGAATGGTCCTTTTCCCTGTATAGAGGCCCCATAGTGGAATGGTCCTTTTCCCTGTATAGAGGCCCCATAGTGGAATGGTCCTTTTCCCTGTATAGAGGCCCCATAGTGGAATGGTTGTAGGGAATATGTAGGGAATTCACTATGTAGGGAATAGGATGCCATTTCAGACATTGACAGTGTTGTCGTCATGGCTACTGTGCAAACAGTCCAACATCTCACCTTGTTTGGAAAGCAACAGCTGTTGATCCAGTGTGTGTGTGTTTGCCTTTCTAACATCGTAAACACTCTCTGATGACAGTTCTCACAGGTTTTTAAATATACTACCTGCGTTGTAACAGTTTACGATACTTCCATTGAAACATTTATCAAGCTATTGTTTTGTTTACTTAGCTGACGTCATCCAGGTAGTTTCACACAGGAAGAGAACTGCATAATAGTGTCTATCCCAGGTTTTGTATTTGAACAAGGTCATGTTATTGCTGTAAGGGATTTTCAGGTGTAAAGTCAAGGCTTTGCCTGGCTTGACTTGGGAACTAAAATGAACTGGACTTGCTTGACTTAGGAACCAAAATGAGGGGAAAATGAGAGACGTCATTGGTCCATCAACAGGTGTCATTGTGATAGGCTCAAATAGGTACCAATAGGGGTGCTTAAGTCCTTTCTATGGAGGAACTTGCTCTGAGTCCCTTATGCAGTACATGTTGGGAGTTGCAGTGTATCTTTACTGTTACATTGGTCCATCAACATGTGTCATTAAGAAGTGGGTCAAAGGGGAACAGAGATTCTCTATTCAATTGTATGGAGCCTTCTGTGAGTCTAGTATGCTGGAAGTTGCAGTCCATCTTTGCGTTTGCAGTCTTTCACAGTGTATGCTGGTTTTCATCCTTGTCTTCTGTCCTCAAAGCCTAGAGTTGTTCTCCTCTCCTCTGCTGTTGCTAGTATATCCTTTAAGTTGAAGTACTCAACTCTCACCCCATCTTTATGTCCTCCATCATTCTCAAATCCCCTCCACCAGTCCCCCAGAGCAGAGCTGGAGCTCATCCGTCAGCAACACACACGCATAAATACACAAGTGCACACACACACACTCCCCAGTGAACTCTCATTGCCCTTGGTTTAGGCCCTGGGCTTGGTTAGCGTAATGAGAGGAGTGTGTCAGTGAACCGGGTCGAAGAGTTCTGGCGCAGGGTACTGATTACCGGCACACTGTGGTGTGTGTGTGTGTGTGTGTGTGTGTGTGTGTGTGTGTGTGTGTGTGTATGTTTATACCGGGCGTTCCTGTGGCAACCCCAGTTCTCTCCACAGTGATGAAGTGAGACAGACTACACCCCTCCTCTAGCACAAACACACACACACACACACACACACAGATCCAGTTCATTTCCTTCACAACACACTCCCATCATCTATCATTTAACGGGCGTTACATCTCTCTGTTTTAAACATGTTGAGTGTGTGTGTGTGTGTGGGGGGGGGCTTTATTTTTGTGATTGTGTGAGTCATTGCAAGCATTTGTTCAAGCGCCTCATTTTTTTAAAACTTCAGAATCAGTAAAGATGGTGAAACAAGGAGAGAGAAAGAGAGAGGGAGATGGAACAAGTGATAGAGAAAGAAAGACAGAGAGAATGAGATAAAGACTGAGAAGGGGAGAGAGAGTTCTGACTTCCCAGTAAGAATGTGAGGAAAAGAGAGAGAAGGAGAGAACGACAGGCAGAGAGAGAGAGAGAGAGAGATAAAGACAGAGAAGGAGAGAGAGAGATAAAGACAGAGAAGGAGAGAGAGAGATAAAGACAGAGAAGGAGAGAGAGAGATACAGACAGAGAAGGAGAGAGAGAGAAAGACAGAGAAGGAGAGAGAGAGATAAAGACAGAGAAGGAGAGAGAGAGAGAGATAAAGACAGAGAAGGAGAGAGAGAGATAAAGGCAGAGAAGGAGAGAGAGAGAGAGAGAGAGAGAGAGAGAGATAAAGACAGAGAAGGAGAGAGAGAGAGATAAAGACAGAGAAGGAGAGAGAGAGAGATAAAGACAGAGAAGGAGAGAGAGAGAGAGAGAGAGAGAGAGAGGTAAAGACAGAGAAGGAGAGAGAGAGATAGACAGAGAAGGAGAGAGAGAGAGAGAGAGAGAGAGAGAGAGAGAGAGAGAGAGGTAAAGACAGAGAAGGAGAGAGAGAGAGATAAAGACAGAGAAGGAGAGAGAGAGATAAAGACAGAGAATGAGAGAGAGAGGTAAAGACAGAGAAGGAGAGAGAGAGATAAAGACAGAGAAGGAGAGAGAGAGAGATAAAGACAGAGAGAGAGAGAGAGAGAAGGGCAGAAGGAGAGAGGAAGAGAGGGAACATCTGGCCAGTGATAGGAGTCAGGTACTGTGAAGACATAGTGGAGAGGAGAGGGTGACAGACAGACAGACAGACAGACAGACAGACAGACAGACAGACAGACAGACAGACAGACAGACGGGGTTACTAGGGTCACATCTACACATACTTTACATACTGTACCATATAGACGTCGCCCCTTACCACTGATCTGGGGTCAGATCTGTTTTCATCCCCTGATGGCTCAGGTTAGGACAGGGTGAAGGGAAATCTAATCCTAGATCTGTGGTTAAGGGTAACTTCTACCTCGAGTGGGACTCTGGGTTGCATCCACATCTGTAGGAATGCTATATGGAAATCAATATGGGGAACATTCAAACCAGACCATGGTTGTGTCCTAAATGGCACCCTATTCCCTATATAGTGTATAACATTTGACCAGAGCCTTGGTCAAAAGTAGTGCAATATAGGTAATAGGGTGCCATTTGGGACACAGACTACAGGATCACAGCTGGTGTGTGGTATTGTGATGCGGTTGACATTTGGCACATGCCTTAGACTGTATGTAATAGTAAGAATACCACCTCACCTTCACATAGTTCAACAGTCCAGTGACGGTTCAGGGTCAAGCTCAGTGCATTCTGGGAAAATATACAAAGTCCAGTAGGCTAAAGGTGTGCTGCATGCAACTTGTGAAAGATGGCAGGTCAATTGATCAAAAGTTTTTTCCTAGAAGTCTTCCTCAAACAGTGTTGACTTGGCTGTCTTATTCCATCAAGGAATACCAACAATGATTGTTCACCCCAGAGCAACAGAATAAGTGTCTGTTGATAGCTATGATTATATGTTCTAATTAGTCCTGTCTGCACTCTTGTTTCAAGGCACCCCAGAGCAAGAGGATCCTGCTATTGTAGATATGAATATGATGCTATATGATTATATGAATTAGTTCTGCTATTGAATATATGAATTAGGATGTTATATGATTATATTAATTAGTCCTGCTATTTAAGATATTAATTAGGAGGTTTTATGATTATATGAATTAGTTCTGCTTTTGAATATATTAATTAGGATGTTATGTGATCATATGAATTAGTCCTGCTATTAAATATATGAATTAGGATGTTATATGATTATATACAGTGGGGAGAACAAGTATTTGATACACTGCCGATTTTGCAGGTTTTCCTACTTACAAAGCATGTAGAGGTCTGTAATTTTTATCATAGGTACACTTCAACTGTGAGAGACGGAATCTAAAACAAAAATCCAGAAAATCACATTGTATGATTTTTTAGTAATTAATTTGCATATTATTGCATGACATAAGTATTTGATCACCTACCAACCAGTAAGAATTCCGGCTCTCACAGACCTTATTAGTTTTTCTTTAAGAAGCCCTCCTGTTCTCCACTCATTACCTGTATTAACTGCACCTGTTTGAACTCGTTACCTGTATAAAAGACACCTGTCCACACACTCAATCAAACAGACTCCAACCTCTCCAGAATGGCCAAGACCAGAGAGCTGTGTAAGGACATCAGGGATAAAATTGTAGACCTGCACAAGGCTGGGATGGGCTACAGGACAATAGGCAAGCAGCTTGGTGAGAAGGCAACAACTGTTGGCGCAATTATTAGAAAATGGAAGAAGTTCAAGATGACGGTCAATTAACCTCGGTCTGGGGCTCCATGCAAGATCTCACCTCGTGGGGCATCAATGATAATGAGAAAGGTGAGGGATCAGCCCAGAACTACACGGCAGGACCTGGTCAATGACCTGAAGAGAACTGGGACCACAGTCTCAAAGAAAACCATTAGTAACACACTACGCCGTCATGGATTAAAATCCTGCAGTGCATGCAAGGTCCCCCTGCTCAAGCCAGCGCATGTCCAGGCCTGTCTGAAATTTGCCAATGACCATCTGGATGATCCAGAGGAGGAATGGGAGAAGGTCATGTGGTCTGATGAGACAAAAATAGAGCTTTTTGGTCTAAACTCCACTCGCCGTGTTTGGAGGAAGAAGAAGGATGAGTACATCCCCAAGAACACCATCCCAACCGTGAAGCATGGTGGTGGAAACATCATTCTTTGGGGATGCTTTTCTGCAAAGGGGACAGGACAACTGCACCGTATTGAGGGGAGGATGGATGGGGCCATGTATCACGAGATCTTGGCCAACAACCTCCTTCCCTCAGTAAGAGCATGGAAGATGGATCGTGGCTGGGTCTTCCAGCATGACAACGACCCGAAAACACACAGCCAGGGCAACTAAGGAGTGGTTCCGTAAGAAGCATCTCAAGTTCCTGGAGTGGCCTAGCCAGTCTCCAGACCTGAACCCAATAGAACATCTTTGGAGGGAGCTGAAAGTCCATATTGCCCAGCGACAGCCCCGAAACCTGAAGGATCTGGAGAAGGTCTGTATGGAGGAGTGGGCCAAAATCCCTGCTGCAGTGTGTGCAAACCTGGTCAAGACCTACAGGAAACGTATGATCTCTGTAATTGCAAACAAAGGTTTCTGTACCAAATATTAAGTTCTGCTTTTCTGATGTATCAAATACTTATGTCATGCAGTAAAATGCAAATTAATTACTTAAAAATCATACAATGTGATTTTCTGGATTTTTGTTCTAGATTCCGTCTCTCACAGTTGAAGTGTACCTATGATAAAAATTACAGACCTCTACATGCTTTGTAAGTAGGAAAACCTGCAAAATCGGCAGTGTATCAAATACTTGTTCTCCCCACTGTATATTAGACCTGCCCACACTCTTGTTTTGGGCAGAGTCACAGTATGCTGACTAGGCATGTGTCCCAAATGGCACCCTATTCCCTACATAGTGCACTACAACTACCTATGGACACTGGTCAAAAGTCGTGCACTATATAGGGAATAGGGTGCCATTTGGGATGCTGACTGGCTATTTACATCCTCCATCACTGAGGAAGTGAGGTGGTCTCACCATCACTGAGGAAGTGAAAAGCCCTCCATTACTTTTAATGGCCTGGTACGTTGTTGAGGCCATGTTAGTGGCTAGTACAACATCAGACAAGCCTCCCCTTTCTTTATTTACTCACTCTCCCTCATTCTCTTCTCCTTCTCTCTTTCTCTCTTGTTTCTCTCTTTCCTTTATTCCCTTTCTCTCTCCCACTCTACCTCTCTCTCTTCCTCCCTCCCTCCCTCCCTCCTTCCCTCCATCTCTCTCTCTCTCTACAGAAGGGTGGTGGTCTGTTTCATGCGGTCCTGGTGAAATCAAATTTGGTGAAGCGGAACTATTCCAATTACAGAGGAGTTGTTAGAAGCTGTTAATGACAAAAGACATTACTCACTGTTCGAAGCGCAGCTAGGCAGGAAGGCAGACACACACACACACACACACACACACACAAATAAACAAACACCCAAGAGAGGGGGTTGGGATTGTGTTATTGGGAATCTGACTTGTACTTTTAGTATCTCTGTTGCTGTCTCTGACCCTTACACACACACACACACACACACACATACACATGCACATGCACAGACACACACACACACGCACACACACAAAAACCCAACCCTTCTCGTCCCACCCACTCTAAACTCTCTCCCACACTCTACATCACGTCTGGAATCCGCCTCCTCCTTTATGTGGTTCTATAAGTCTCTTTTTGAGGTTCCACGCTCTAGAACTCTCACGGTCCTCTTTGATTGTTGTGAGGCTGTTCAGAACCAAGCCTGCGTCTCAAATGGCATCATATTCCCTCTATAGTACTCTACTTTTGATAGGGCTCTGGTCAAAAGTAGTGCAATATATAGGGAATAGGGTGCCATTTGGGATGCATCCCAAAAAACTACGACTCAATGGGATGTGTATGCTGCTCTACCACTCTCCCTGTTCAGTCATTTCAGGACACCGTGTGAAAGCCAGTTCAATTATGTTGAATTATTGCTTGGATGAAGGCCCTGTGATAAACTATTGTCCTGTCCAGGTGTGTACTCACACTATAGAAACAGGAGATAGGCTCTTGCCTTATGGGCCGTTTTGGCTCGGACAAGGCTACTTATTTTATTGCTGTGATTTGTTTTCATGTTTTCTATATCGAGGCCATCAATAAATCAATTCCGAAAACATATTGTGCATCCCAAATGGCACCCTATCCCTATATAGTTCACTACTTTTAACCAGAGCCCTAGGAAATAGGGTACTATTTGGGACCCATGCATAATGTGCTGAATCGGAGTCCTTCCAGAATGTAGCAAGATACTCAGCGTAATTGGCTCTTGATGATTCTTACACCTGGACCATAGAATGATATCCTCATATCATGTATCCTTGTGAAGTACGTAATTGCACCCGGCCCAACATATCAGGGCTAACATATAAGGGCTAACATATCAGGGCTAATATATCAGGGCTAACATATCAGGGCTAACATATCAGGGCTAACATTTGGTAGCGGCACCGGAAGTGCTTTGTTGAAGCCCACCTCGGCTTGAATGGGGATAGAGACAGAGAGGAAATAACAAACAACATGCTCACTCCAAAGTTTTAAATGATTAACCCTTGACCTGTTTGAGCATCAAGAATTTCCTTAGACTTTGGAGAGAGAAAAATGGAAGTATGTTGTGGCTTCTACAGGTGTCCCTATTGGCTGGTAAGAAGAGGTGAGACACCAAGAGGCCTGGTAAGGGGCTAGAGGCTATTTTTGGAACAAGCTGAGTCAAAGTTGCTATGAGATGTGGATTCAGTTGGGAGGCCATGGGGTTACTGTACATTGTTGTGACACATCCGCCTATTCTTCCCTGAAATGCTAAGATGTTGGTTATTACATTCAACTATTTTAAACACAGCCACCACAAGCTGATGAGACACAGCCAAACTCCCACGATATACTGTCCCTACGGATGTTCCTTCTCAATAACATCAATAATACACACGTCTCTGATTGCTATCGTGATTTTGTGTGTGTGTGTGTGTGTGTGTGTGTGTGTAAGTGCATACAATATATGTGTTGATGGAATGGGTGCCAGTGTGTGTATATATAGAGCTGATTAAAGGAAAGAGGTAGACAGGATATAATTAGACAGACAGATAGATGTTGACTCAGTAGTTTATGGGTAGGTTCTGGGTTCTACCCTGAGTTCTCTGCCAGCTGCTGAAAGACAACACCGGTGAGAAAGAAACCCACTGCTCACATCGCCCCACTATCAGCCCACACACAGCCATAGACATACACACAGACACACACAGCCATAGACATACACACAGACACACACAAACACACACAGGCGAAGACATACTGTACACACAGACTCCCCCGTTTCTCTCTCTCTCTCTCTCTCTCTCTCTCTCTCTCTCTCTCTCTCTCTCTCTCTCTCTCTCTCTCTCTCTCTCTCTCTCTCTCTCTCTCTCTCTCTCTCTCTCTCTCTCTCTCTCTCTCTCTCTCTCTCTCTCTCTCTCTCTCTCTCTCTTCCACTCCTCTTCCAACAGTAACAAGCCCTGACCTTGACTCACTCTTTCCTCCCCTCCTTTCTCTACTGCTCTATTTGTTCCTCTCCTATTTTCTGTACTTTCCCTTCTCTCCTCTCCAAACCACTCATATCCTTACTCAATCGCTCCTTGTTCTGCATGTTGTCTCCATCCATCTTATTCTCCTTCTCAATCCTCCTGAAACCCTAACTCTAGCCACAGCCATAACCCTAATCTCAGGAATCTGCTAACTCAATCAATCCCTTTTCTCATCCTTTTTCAACCCTCTCCTTTCTTTTCCTCATCTACTCCCCTCCTCTACCTCTCTCCTTCCCTCATCTCGTCTCTCCTTTCCTTTCCTCATCTGCTCCCCTCCTCTACCTCTCTCCTTCCCTCATCTCGTCTCTCCTTTCCTTTCCTCATCTGCTCCCCTCCTCTACCTCTCTCCTTCCCTCATCTCATCTCTCCTTTCTTCCTAATCTACTCCCCTCCTCTACCTCTGTCCTTCCATCATGTCTCTTGGCAGAGAACTTTCCAGTTGAATCATGTATCTTCTCTCAGGACTACTCCTCCACTTCATCCGCCTCTTCTCTCTCCTCGTCAACTTTTCCCTCTTCAATCATTCACCGAGTGGCGCAGCGTTCTAAGGCACTGCATCTCAGTGCTTGAGGTGTCACTACAGACCCCCTGGTTCGATTCCAGGCTGTATCACAACCGGCCGTGATTGGGAGTCCCATAGGGCGGCGCACAATTGGCCCAGTGTCGTCCGTGTTTGGCCTGTGTAGGCCGTCATTGTAAATAAGAATTTGTTCTTAACTAATAAAAAAATAAAGATATTCATTTTCAAAGGTTAGGACTTAAACTATAGTGCCTCTAATAAAGTTTGGCCCCGTCTATGAAGTGCTGGAGATAGAGTACTCAAGAAGCATTACCTTTGTAGTTAGTGTATTCAACCTGTAATTCACTAGCATCATGTTCAGTTGGCACCAGAACAGAAACTGAAAATTAAGCATTTTCATTGGACAAAATCAGGCACGTCAGATTCCAAACGTTTCATCATATTTAATAGCTACTGAACAGGTCCCAGGTTGGTCTGAACAGGACCCAGGTTGGTCTCAACAAGACCCAGGTTGGTCTGAACAGGACCCAGGTTGGTCTGAACAGGACCCAGATTGGTCCCTTTAAGGTACAGCAGCATTTCTCCCAGTACTCTGGTAACTACCGAAAGCCTCCTGCTGTTTCTGTCCACTGGAGTGAACCACTTAACCTGTCCTGCCTCAGTCAACATTGTACTGTTTCTAACTGTTTTCTCTATGGACCGTACCATAACAACAAGAAGCCAGGGGTCATCCCAAGGCCATTGTCTATGCCAATAAACAGAGGTTCCTGAATAATCACCACTAATGGTTTGGCCCATTCTACTACTGTATGATTCTAAGGGTTCTAAGAAGGCTCTCAAGTGTTCTTATTATTCTTTAGAAATGTGTTGAAATGACATCATTAAACTGTACTTACAGCACTAACTGTCAACACAACCCTAAGACCATGGAAGTCCTTTGTATTACCATGAATAATACATGTTACACTATACTTAACAAACAATGACACCGTAACAGCAGTGCAGTGCAGTAATCTCGTCCACCAGTCGGCTCTCTCTAGCTACTGAGCCTGGGGGGCGAGGTTAGGAGTACAGTAAACTAAAGTGTTACTCTTCATTCAAAACTTTGAGAAAATGTGAATGTACTATAATGTGGTTCATAGCCATGTAGTCATGTTATCAGTACAGTGTGAGAGGATTGAGTGGGTGATTATATAATATGGGACATGCTCTTCTCCTATCTTATCTTCTGGCTCTGGGTCAAATAGAGAGGATATGTTTCAGGGGTTGTTATACACATGAGTAAAGACACGGGCTGAATCCCAAATGGCACCCTATTCCCTTTATAGTGCACTACTTTTGTCCTGGGGCCATAGGGTTGTGTTCAAAAGTAGTGCGCTGTATAGGGAATAGGGTGCCATTTGTGACGCAGACAGTGTGTTACTGCAAGTGTCAAGGGATTGGTGTGGTAGTGCGTATGTGTGGGACAGGAGTGAGAGGGGAAGAGTGTTAGCGACTCTTGTCATCTTTTCCTCCCTCGTTCCCTCTTTCCCTCTCTACGGACGAACACGCATCCCCCCTTTCTATGGCTCCGGCTCAGGGAGGCCGTGGGAAGATTCTTTGTAAAAAAAGAAAAAAAAGAAAAAAAATTCTAAACATAACTGAAAAAACATCCAGTCCTCTGGTTAAGAGATCCAACATGGGTTCTATTATTATCAGTGGCCAGAGAGGACTGGGTAGGGTTTGGAGGACTGTAGACCCCACTGTGTGTATTTCTGTATGTGTGTGTGTGTGTGTGTGTGTGTGTGTGTGTGTGTGTATGTGTGAGCATTCCCTGTAGAGCCCTATAAGGGACCTGAGCGTGCGTATGGACCAGCCTGCTGTTTCACATTTCACATTCACCACACTTTAACCCTTTTAACCGGTGTGTTTAGAGGGGGAGAGGGATTACAATACAGTCCACTGTAGAGAGTACTGTATGGGAAGCACATACGTTTGTCTCAGAGGAACTATCTGTTGGAGAACTATGAGAGGAGGGAGGGAGGGAGCGGAAGGGGGAGAGAGAGAGAGAGAGAGAGAGAGAGAGAGAGAGAGAGAGAGAGAGAGAGAGAGAGAGAGAGAGAGAGAGAGAGAGAGAGAGAGAGAGAGAGAGAGAGAGAGAGAGAGAGAGAGAGAGAGAGAGAGAGAGAGAGAGAGAGAGAGAGAGAGAGAGAGAGAGAGAGAGAGAGAGAGAGAGAGAGAGAGAGAGAGAGAGAGAGAGAGAGAGAGAGAGAGAGAGAGAGAGAAATACCAGCTATATAGTGTATTGTATGGAGAGATATAGTCCTGATATATAGCTCCCAAGTGTCTTAGGAGGAATATATAATATCCATTGGGGAACTATGGGAAGAGGTGGGAGTGAGAGATAGAAGGAAACATGAGAGGAAGAAGAGAGGGATGCGGGGGAGAAGATGTGTGGGAGGAGAGAGGTAGCTGTTTCCAATTATAAGTTAAAGTGAGGTAGAAGTCCGGGGGGAGAGAGAAAGAGAGAGAGAGAGGAGGAAAATGAAGGAATGAGATGGATGGTTTGCTTACAGATTTCTCTGCTCTCCTTCCCTCTATCCCCAATTATTTTTCTCTCTCTCTCTACTCTCTCGCTCTCTCTTTATCACTCTTTCTCCATCTCTTTCTTTCTCCCTTTCTCAGCTGGACTCTGTAAAAGAACAAGGGAAGTGAGTGTCAGGAGGAGAATAAGAACAGACAGGCATGGAGACCACTGAGCCATCAAACAGTGTCCAGCACAGAACAGGGAGAGAGGGACACATGGAGACCACTGAGCCATCAAACAGTGTCCAGCACAGAACAGGGAGAGAGGGACACATGGAGACCACTGAGCCATCAAACAGTGTCCAGCACAGAACAGGGAGAGAGGGACACATGGAGACCACTGAGCCATCAAACAGTGTCCAGCACAGAACAGGAAGAGAGGGACACATGGAGACCACTGAGCCATCAAACAGTGTCCAGCACAGAACAGGGAGAGAGGGACACATGGAGACCACTGAGCCATCAAACAGTGTCCAGCACAGAACAGGGAGAGAGGGACAGGCTTGGAGTCCACTGAGCCATCAAACAGTGTCCTGCACAGAAAAGGGAGAGAGGGACAGGTGGGGTTGTTCTCTGAGTTTAAAAAAAATATATTTACTTTTCAGAGAATAGTTGCAGTGGGTGTGTACGTTGGAGGGGGTCGACTTTTGGAGGGGGCACACAGGGAGAGATTGATAGAGAGAGGAGGTAGAGTGAACGGGAACAGAGGGGGTGAGAGATTGATAGAGAGAGGAGGTAGAGTGAACGGGAACAGAGGGGGTGAGAGATTGATAGAGAGAGGAGGTAGAGTGAATGGGAACAGAGGGGGAGAGAGATTGATAGAGAGAGGAGGTAGAGTGAACGGGAACAGAGGGGGTGAGAGATTGGGTGGACAGAGACAGATTAGGAGCAAGTGAAAGAGGGTGAAATCTGGCCCTGCAGGCCCCTGTGTAAACACTAGGCCGGTGTGTGAGCGTGTGCGGGGGCGCAGGGGTGAACTCACGGTGAGAATGATAGAGGGACAGAGCGAGGGAGGGAGGAGGAGGAAGAGGGGATGGAAGGAGGGGTTGGAGGAAGGTTATGAAGTTTTACCCTCTTCACATAGAGGCCTCTCTCTCTGTATTTCTCTCTTTCTGTCACTCACTCACTCACACACACACACACACACACACACACACACACACACACACACACACACACACACACACACACACACACACACACACACTGGATGGCTCAATACTTCACTCAGTTGGCCACACAGCCACATGCCGGGTCCAGAATTTAAACTATCCCCTTACACACACAAACACACATATCACAAATACAAAGTTCTGCACCTAAATATACATACAGACAGCCAAACATAACAGAGACAGCCTGCCACAACCCACCTTTACACACACACACACGCACCACACACCTGCACACACACATGCACACATACATGCGCGCGCACACACACACACACACCGTCTATGGATGAGGGGATTTCCAGCCCACTCTGCACCACAGCTGCAAGACGGCGCCCGGCGAGCCGCCGATCTGACGCACACTGATGACCTCATCAAAAGGGGAGCGACTGTCAAAACAAACCACACACGCTCAGGAACACATACACACGCTGAGAAGGACACACACACTCTCAGGAACACACGTATGGACACACGGACACACACAAACACACGTCTGTGAGACAAAGGCTTCAGACTACACTCGGTACACAGCCAATCTGTAATAACGGTGTCATGGACACCAAAGGCTTCAGACTACACTCGGTATACAGCCAATCTGTAATAACGGTGTCATGGACACCAAAGGCTTCAGACTACACTCGGTACACAGCCAATCTGTAATAACGGTGTCATGGACACCAAAGGCTTCAGACTACACTCGGTACACAGCCAATCTGTAATAACGGTGTCATGGACACCAAAGGTTTGTGCATGAGCTTTTTGTGTGGAAATGAGGAAGAAGAGGATGACTCGAAGATGAAGATCCCTAGCAGAGAAATGTACGAGACCCACTCCTTGTATCTTTAATGTTCCCATAACCCCTTCTCTAGAACATTCCAACTTTCTAACTTTCCCAGGTCAATTAAGGGAATTGCGTCTTGCGAAACAGGGAACGTCGGTACGTCAAGGTCGGAGTTATTAGCAAGTTGGGATCGGGAGGGGGGGAAATTGTTTCTCCCCTGTTGCCTTTTAGGAATAATTAGAGTGTTTTGCTGCTATGTCTGGTAAGTGATTCTTAAATTCTCCGGTTGGTAGGAAAGCTGTCCTCAGCATGAGAGAGTTAATAAATGATGGGGCTGTGTTGTAAGGTTGGGGAATAGAGAGGAATTGTATGGAGTGGGAACAGAGGAGGACAGTGAGAATGAAGGTTGGAGGTTGTTCATCATAGTTCCTCTACTCTACCAACTCCACTTCAGGAGGGAGTTTTTACTGCTGGAAGCCGAAGGGGGGAGAATGAAAGAGAACAAGAGAGCGAGAGAGAGAAAGACACGAGAGAGAAAGAGGAGAGAGAGAAAGAGGAGGGAAAGAAAGAGGAGATTGAGAGACAGATAAAGAAGAATCAGGGAGAAGAAGGGTTCTCATTAAAACTGGGCAGCTCTATCCTGACCTCTCTATGGGGCTTCTGGACTTAGTACCACAACACTGCCCTTTGAGAAGGATACATTAAGAGGGATGAGAGGATGGATAGAGGGAAAGAAAGAGAGAGAGAGGGCCTGTTGCTTTACTGGCGTTATGAAAATCACTCATCCGTGAGGAAGAGCGGTGGAATTAGAAAATTAAAAATCTCCCACTTCTCTTCTTGTTTCACATTTGGCCGTTCCGCTTTCTTTCCTCCTGTTCTCTCTCTCTTTCCTTCATTCATTTCTCATCTTTTACGATCCAGTGCTCTTTGGAAGTCTTGCTCAGCACTTTTGTCTGAATCTCTCAACTCACTGTGGCTCAACTCTGTTATTTTTCCACACTCATTGCACACAAAGGGCTGCCAAAATGAGCAATGAGGCCCCTGCGTTGGTCCACCCTTGACACAAAATGGCTGACGTTGATTGGCTCTGGCTTCCTTTGGTGATACGCAACCCTTCTGTGCACCTCAAACCTTGGGACAGGAGTTTTTATTGGCTAAGAAAAAGGTTACACAACTCCAGGCCCTAGTTGTGTAACCTATAAGCTGGGCTAGGATTGTCCTTGTCAGGTAACGTAGCCTGGAAAAACTCATAGCGTAACTCAATATTACATTTGCTGTTATAGTTGACTAGCCTACACTAACAAACCTAGCACCCATCCCAAACAACTACAGTATCATTAAATACAACAATAAAAACATTGAAATGACAATAGAGCATCAACAGAGTTATTATTTGAGGACTATGAGACCTGTTGTCTTTAGGCCAGTGGTTTCACAGTACATTGAGAATCATGTCTGCTCTGTGGAAGCTATTACATATTACCCTCATTACCAGGCCAGTGTCAACATCCTCAGGACACTAAGGAAAGAGAGGAAACTAGCCTGGTCCCAGATCTGTTCGTGATGTCTTGCCAACTCCTATGGTCATAGAAAAGACAGCAGAAACAGATCTGGGACGACTCCAGAATCAACATACTCAAGACACTAAGGACAGAGTAGCTATGGACACAAAAATATACCACATGTTGAGGGCTCGTCCAGGTTCTGCACTCATACGGCATCTGTTGTGTTTCACCTTGACTCTGAGAGAGAAGAAAAGAGTAAGATAAATAGTAGGATAAAAGGTAAAAGGAGCGAGAGAGAGAGCAGGCAAACAGGCCCAACACCCACTCTTACACTAGCCCAAGCCAATGGCATGTACCAGATGCTCAGCAGGCTCTGCTCACAATTACTGGCCTGAGGCCAAACCACACAACCAACAACATTAGACACTTTATGGAACACAAAGCCTTCACTATTTCATCCTGGAATATCCAAGGCCTGAGGTCATCTGCCTTTGGCCTAAAGAGCTGGAATCTGGACTTCACCAAGGAAATCGGAAATACAGACATTGTCATCCTACAAGAAACATGGTATAGAGGAGACGGACCCACTGGTTGCCCTCTAGGTTACAGAGCGCTGGTAGTCCCATCCACCAAACTACCAGGTGTGAAACAGGGAAGGGACTCAGGGGGTATGCTAATTTGGTATAGAGCAGACCTAACTCACTCTATTAAATTAATCAAAACAGGAACATTTTACATTTGGTTAGAAATTCAAAAGGAAATTATCTCAACAGAGAAAAATGTCCTCCTGTGTGCTACCTATATCCACCCACTAGAATCCCCATACTTTAATGAAGACAGCTTCTCCATCCTGGAGGGGGAAATCAATCATTTCCAGACCCAGGGACATGTACTAGTCTGTGGCGACCTAAATGCCAGAACTGGACAAGAACCTGACACCCTCAGCACACAGGGGGACAAACACCTACCTGGAGGTGACAGCATTCCCTCCCCCATATGCCCCCCTAGGCACAACTACGACAACATAACCAACAAAAACGGGTCACGACTCCTGCAGCTCTGTCGCACACTGGGTATGTACATAGTCAATAGTAGGCTTCGAGGGGACTCCTATGGTAGGTACACCTATAGCTCATCTCTTGGCAGTAGTACTGTAGACTACTTTATCACTGACCTCAACCCAGAGTCTCTCAGAGCGTTCACTGTCAGCCCACTGACACCCCTATCAGACCACAGCAAAATCACAGTCTACTTGAACAGAGCAATATTCAATCATGAGGCATCAAAGCCAAAGGAACTGAATAATATTAAGAAATGCTATAGATGGAAGGAAAGTAGTGTTGAAACCCACCAAAAAACAATTAGGCAACAACAAATTCAACCCATTCTAGACAACGTCCTGGACAAAACGTTCCACTGTAATAGTGAAGGTGTAAACTTGGCAGTAGAAAACCTAAACAGTATATTTGACCTCTCAGCTTCCCTATCAAATCTAAAAATCTCTAACAGAAAACCAAAGAAAAGTAACAACAGTGATAAATGGTTTGATGAAGAATGCAAAAACCTAAGAAAGAAATTGAGAAACCTATCCAACCAAAAACATAGAGACCCAGAAAACCTGAGCCTACGCCTTCACTATGGTGAATCACTAAAACAATACAGAAATACACTACGGAAAAAGAAAGAACAGCATGTCAGAAATCAGCTCAATGTAATTGAAGAACCAATAGACTCTAACCACTTCTGGGAAAATTGGAAAACACTAAACAAACAACAACACGAAGAGCTATCTATCCAAAACTGAGATGTATGGGTAAACCACTTCTCCAATCTTTTTGGCCCTATAACAGAGAACAAACAGCAAAAAAAATATACATGATCAAATGCAAATCTTAGAATCAACTATTAAAAACTACCAGAACCCACTGGATTCTCCAATTACATTGAATGAACTACAGGACAAAATACAAACCCTCCAACCCAAAAAGGCCTGTGGTGTTGATGGTATCCTCAATGAAATTATAAAATATACAGACCACAAATTTCAATTAGCTATACTTAAACTCTTTAACATCATCCTTAGCTCTGGCATCTTCCCCAATATTTGGAACCAAGGACTGATCACCCCAATCCACAAAAGTGGAGACAAATTTGACGCAAATAACTACCGTGGGATATGCATCAACAGCAACCTTGGGAAAATCCTCTGCATTATCATTAACAGCAGACTAGTTCATTTCCTCAGTGAAAACAATGTACTGAGCAAATGTCAAATTGGCTTTTTACCAAATTACCGTACGACAGACCACGTATTCACCCTGCACACCCTAATTGACAAACAAACAAACCAAAACAAAGGCAAAGTCTTCTCATGCTTTGTTGATTTCAAAAAAGCTTTTGACTCAATTTGGCATGAGGGTCTGCTATACAAATTGATGGAAAGTGGGGTTGGGGGAAAAACATACAACATTATAAAATCCATGTACACAAACAACAAGTGTGCGGTTAAAATTGGCAAAAAAACACACACATTTCTTTCCACAGGGCCGTGGGGTGAGACAGGGATGCAGTTTAAGCCCCACCCTCTTCAACATATATATCAACGAATTGGCGAGGGCACTAGAACAGTCTGCAGGACCCGGCCTCCCCCTACTAGAATCTGAAGTCAAATGTCTACTGTTTGCTGATGATCTGGTGCTTCTGTCACCAACCAAGGAGGGCCTACAGCAGCACCTAGATCTTCTGCACAGATTCTGTCAGACCTGGGCCCTGACAGTAAATCTCAGTAAGACAAAAATAATGGTGTTCCAAAAAAGGTCCAGTTGCCAGGACCACAAATACAAATTCCATCTAGACACCGTTGCCCTAAAGCACACAAAAAACTATACATACCTTGGCCTAAACATCAGCGCCACAGGTAACTTCCACAAAGCTGTGAACGATCTGAGAGACAAGGCAAGAAGGGTCTTCTATGCCATCAAAAGGAACATAAAATTTGACATACCAATTAGGATCTGGCTAAAAATACTTGAATCAGTTATAGAACCCATTGCCCTTTATGGTTGTGAGGTCTGCGGTCCGCTCACCAACCAACAATTCACAAAATGGGACAAACACCAAATTGAGACTCTGCATGCATAATTCTGCAAAAACATCCTCCGTGTACAACGTAAAACACCAAATAATTCCATGCAGAGCAGAATTAGGCCAATACCCGCTAATTATCAAAATCCAGAAAAGAGCCGTTAAATTCTATAACCACTTAAAAGGAAGCGATTCCCAAACCTTCCATAACAAAGCCATCACCTACAGAAAGATGAACTTGGAGAAGAGTCCCCTAAGTAAGCTGGTCCTGGGGCTCTGTTCACAAATACAAACAGACCCCACAGAGCCCCATGACAACAACAACAACAACACAATTAGACCCAACCAAATCATGAGAAAACAAAAAGAGAATTACTTGACACATTGGAAAGAACAAACAAAAAAACAGAGCAAACTAGAATGCTATTTGGCCCTAAACAGAGAGTACACAGTGGCAGAATACCTGACCACTGTGACTGACCCAAACTTAAGGAAAGCTTTGACTATGTACAGACTCAGTGAGTATAGCCTTGCTATTGAGAAAGGCCGCCGTAGGCAGAACTGGCTCTCAAGAGAAGACAGGCTATGTGCACACTGCCCACAAAATGAGGTGGAAACTGAGCTGCACTTCTTAACCTCCTGCCAAATGTATGACCATATTAGAGACACATATTTCCCTCAGATTACAGCGATCCACAAAGAATTTGAAAACAAACCCAATTTTGATAAACTCCCTTATCTACTGGGTGAAAAACCACAGTGTGCCATCACAGCTGCAAGATGTGTGACCTGTTGCCACAAGAAAAGGGCAACCAGTGAAGAACAAACACCATTGTAAATACAACCGATATTTATGTTTATTTATTTTCCCATTTGTACTTTAACTATTTGTACATTGTTACAACACTGTATATATACATAATATGACATTTGAAATGTCTTTATTCTTTTGAAACTTCTGAGTGTAATGTTTACTGTTAATATTTATTGTTTATTTCACTTTTGTTTACTATCTACTTCACTTGCTTTGGCAATGTTAACATACGTTTCCCATGCCAATAAAGCCCTTAAATTGAAATTGAAATTGAGAGAGAGACAGAGAGAGAGTTTTTCTGTTTTTCTGTTGTGTTGTAGTTTTTATGTAATGTTGTTGTTTTTCTATTGTGTTATTGTTTTTCTGTTGTGTTGTTGTTTTTCTCCAATCCATTGTGCATTCTATGCCTTCTGTGCTTTTTGCTGAGTACAGTCTCTGCCTGTCTGTACCAAACCAGGGTAACAGCACCTCCACATACCCTTCTATAACATCCTCATAGTGAATGGACTTGTATGACTGTATGCATTGGATCAGTTAGCAATGACAGTCTGGTAATGACAGGTGACGTGTCTATTGTCCGGGGCGACGCCCTGACGTTGACTTCTGTTGTTTTAGTCTTGTTGTGTGTGTGTGTGTGTGTGTGTGTGTGTGTGTGTGTGTTGTTTTAGTATTGTTGTGTGTGTGTGTGTGTGTGTGTGTGTGTGTGTGTTGTTTTAGTCTTTCACCACCCCTAATGAGGTGCTAATCTCACTGCCACACTACTGTAAAGAGACCAGCTTGTCGTGTTGCTTCATACACACATACTTGTGCACACACACCCACACATCACACGCAAGTAAAAGTGCGCAAACACACACAAAATAAAAACACACACACATGCACGCACACACACACACTGGTTTTCCCTTCCTGGCTCCAGAGTTACTGCCCCACAGGGACAAGAGAATGTTGTGCGCCCTGTGTCTTTAAGGACTGTCACTGAGAGAGGAGCTTTCAGTAGTCACTGTCATCTGGTGAAAATATGCTTGACACCCCACTCTCCCTCTCTCTCTCCCTCCTTCCCTGTCTCCTTCCCACCCTCCTTCCCTGTCTCCTTCCCTCCCTCCTTTCCTGTCTCCTTCCCTCCCTCCCTTCCTCTTTATGATGTATTTATTGTAAAGGGTCCCAAGTCAAGAACGATCAGCAAACATTGTTCTTTTGTTCTCCCTCTTTCTCTCTCTATCTTGTTCTGCCGGTCAAGAGCCATTAGCAAATATTACCACTCTTTCTCTCCCTCTCCTTTTCTCTCCTTTTCTCTCCTCTCTCTCTCTCTCTCTCTCTCTCTCTCTCTCTCTCTCTCTCTCTCTCTCTCTCTCTCTCTCTCTCTCTCTCTCTCTCTCTCTCTCTCTCTCTCTCTCTCTCTCTCTCTCTCTCTCTCTCTCTCTCTCTCTCTCTCTCTCTCTCTCTCTCTCTCTCTCTCTCTCTCTCTCTCTCTCTCTCTCTCTCTCTCTCTCTCTCTCTCTCTCTCTCTCTCCCTCTCCATCCCAGTCTCCCAGTGTGTTAATTGGTCTTTGCTGTGGTGCCAGACCTGTCATTCACTATCCTGGGTTTACTCCAATAGGACTTATATGTCCTGTCAGCAATCACCAGCAGAAGAAGGGATGAACTAAGAACTGTCATCTTCTGCTGTGTATCCTATCATCTTTTATTTGTGTCTTGTCTTCTTTCAACAATTATTATGACTTGAGGTTATTGTAATGTTGGTGGTCTGTATTAGTCTTGGAGAAAGACAGTGTGTCTTGTCTTCTTTCAACAATTATTATGACTTGAGGTTATTGTAATGTTGGTGGTCTGTATTAGTCTTGGAGAAAGAGAGTGTGTCATGTCTTCTTTCAACAAGTATTATGACTTGAGGTTATTGTAATGTTGGTGGTCTGTATTAGTCTTGGAGAAAGACAGTGTGTCATGTCTTCTTTCAACAAGTATTATGACTTGAGGTTATTGTAATGTTGGTGGTCTGTATTAGTCTTGGAGAAAGAGAGTGTGTCATGTCTTCTTTCAAAAAGTATTATGACTTGAGGTTATTGTAATGTTGGTGGTCTGTATTAGTCTTGGAGAAAGAGAGTGTGTCATGTTTTCTTTTAACAAGTATTATGACTTGAGGTTATTGTAATGTTGGTGGTCTGTATCAGTCTTGGAGAAAGAGAGTGTGTCATGTCTTCTTTCAACAAGTATTATGACTTGAGGTTATTGTAATGTTGGTGGTCTGTATTAGTCTTGGAGAAAGACAGTGTGTCTTGTCTTCTTTCAACAAGTATTATGACTTGAGGTTATTGTAATGTTGGTGGTCTGTATTAGTCTTGGAGAAAGAGAGTGTGTCATGTTTTCTTTCAACAAGTATTATGACTTGAGGTTATTGTAATGTTGGTGGTCTGTATCAGTCTTGGAGAAAGAGAGTGTGTCATGTCTTCTTTCAACAAGTATTATGACTTGAGGTTATTGTAATGTTGGTGGTCTGTATTAGTCTTGGAGAAAGACAGTGTGTCTTGTCTTCTTTCAACAAGTATTATGACTTGAGGTTATTGTAATGTTGGTGGTCTGTATTAGTCTTGGAGAAAGACAGTGTGTCTTGTCTTCTTTAAACAAGTATTATGACTTGAGGTTATTGTAATGTTGGTGGTCTGTATTAGTCTTGGAGAAAGACAGTGTGTCTTGTCTTCTTTCAACAAGTATTATGACTTGAGGTTATTGTAATGTTGGTGGTCTGTATTAGTCTTGGAGAAAGAGAGTGTGTCATGTCTTCTTTAAACAAGTATTATGACTTGAGGTTATTGTAATGTTGGTGGTCTGTATTAGTCTTGGAGAAAGAGAGTGTGTCATGTCTTCTTTAAACAAGTATTATGACTTGAGGTTATTGTAATGTTGGTGGTCTGTATTAGTCTTGGAGAAATAGAGTGTGTCATGTCTTCTTTAAACAATTATTATGACTTGAGGTTATTGTAATGTTGGAGGTCTGTATTAGTCTTGGAGAAAGAGAGTGTGTCATGTCTTCTTTCAACAAGTACTATGACTTGAGGTTATTGTAATGTTGGTGGTCTGTATTAGTCTTGGAGAAAGAGAGTGTGTCTTGTCTTCTTTAAACAATTATTATGACTTGAGGTTATTGTAATGTTGGTGGTCTGTATTAGTCTTGGAGAAAGAGAGTGTGTCATGTCTTCTTTCAACAAGTATTATGACTTGAGGTTATTGTAATGTTGGTGGTCTGTATTAGTCTTGGAGAAAGAGAGTGTGTCATGTCTTCTTTCAACAAGTACTATGACTTGAGGTTATTGTAATGTTGGTGGTCTGTATTAGTCTTGGAGAAAGAGAGTGTGTCATGTCTTCTTTAAACAAGTATTATGACTTGAGGTTATTGTAATGTTGGTGGTCTGTATTAGTCTTGGAGAAAGAGAGTGTGTCATGTCTTCTTTCAACAAGTATTATGACTTGAGGTTATTGTAATGTTGGTGGTCTGTATTAGTCTTGGAGAAAGACAGTGTGTCATGTCTTCTTTCAACAAGTATTATGACTTGAGGTTATTGTAATGTTGGTGGTCTGTATCAGTCTTGGAGAAAGAGAGTGTGTCATGTCTTCTTTCAAAAAGTATTATGACTTGAGGTTATTGTAATGTTGGTGGTCTGTATTAGTCTTGGAGAAAGAGAGTGTGTCATGTTGTCTTTTAACAAGTATTATGACTTGAGGTTATTGTAATGTTGGTGGTCTGTATCAGTCTTGGAGAAAGAGAGTGTGTCATGTCTTCTTTCAACAAGTATTATGACTTGAGGTTATTGTAATGTTGGTGGTCTGTATTAGTCTTGGAGAAAGACAGTGTGTCTTGTCTTCTTTCAACAAGTATTATGACTTGAGGTTATTGTAATGTTGGTGGTCTGTATTAGTCTTGGAGAAAGAGAGTGTGTCATGTTTTCTTTCAACAAGTATTATGACTTGAGGTTATTGTAATGTTGGTGGTCTGTATCAGTCTTGGAGAAAGAGAGTGTGTCATGTCTTCTTTCAACAAGTATTATGACTTGAGGTTATTGTAATGTTGGTGGTCTGTATTAGTCTTGGAGAAAGACAGTGTGTCTTGTCTTCTTTCAACAAGTATTATGACTTGAGGTTATTGTAATGTTGGTGGTCTGTATTAGTCTTGGAGAAAGACAGTGTGTCTTGTCTTCTTTAAACAAGTATTATGACTTGAGGTTATTGTAATGTTGGTGGTCTGTATTAGTCTTGGAGAAAGACAGTGTGTCATGTCTTCTTTCAACAAGTATTATGACTTGAGGTTATTGTAATGTTGGTGGTCTGTATTAGTCTTGGAGAAAGAGAGTGTGTCATGTCTTCTTTAAACAAGTATTATGACTTGAGGTTATTGTAATGTTGGTGGTCTGTATTAGTCTTGGAGAAAGAGAGTGTGTCATGTCTTCTTTAAACAAGTATTATGACTTGAGGTTATTGTAATGTTGGTGGTCTGTATTAGTCTTGGAGAAATAGAGTGTGTCATGTCTTCTTTAAACAATTATTATGACTTGAGGTTATTGTAATGTTGGAGGTCTGTATTAGTCTTGGAGAAAGAGAGTGTGTCATGTCTTCTTTAAACAATTATTATGACTTGAGGTTATTGTAATGTTGGTGGTCTGTATTAGTCTTGGAGAAAGAGAGTGTGTCTTGTCTTCTTTAAACAATTATTATGACTTGAGGTTATTGTAATGTTGGTGGTCTGTATTAGTCTTGGAGAAAGAGAGTGTGTCATGTCTTCTTTCAACAAGTATTATGACTTGAGGTTATTGTAATGTTGGTGGTCTGTATTAGTCTTGGAGAAAGAGAGTGTGTCATGTCTTCTTTCAACAAGTACTATGACTTGAGGTTATTGTAATGTTGGTGGTCTGTATTAGTCTTGGAGAAAGAGAGTGTGTCATGTCTTCTTTAAACAAGTATTATGACTTGAGGTTATTGTAATGTTGGTGGTCTGTATTAGTCTTGGAGAAAGAGAGTGTGTCATGTCTTCTTTAAACAAGTATTATGACTTGAGGTTATTGTAATGTTGGTGGTCTGTATTAGTCTTGGAGAAAGACAGTGTGTCATGTCTACTCCCACTCCCCCTCTCCAGCGCTCAACGTCGCCGGTCTACTAACCACCGGTCCTGGCACCATCATTACCTGCTCCCCGTCACTACGCACACCTGGACTTCATCATCACCTTGATTACTCTCCCTTTATTTAGCCCTCAGTAGCCTCAGTCATCAGGCAGTACTGGTTTTGTTCAGGTTCAGTACGCTTCTCCTGTTTGGTTTATCTGCCTTTTCTTATCATTAAACTCACCTTCTGCACCTGCTTCCTGACTCCAAGCATAGACGTTATTAACTAATAACGTTAAACGTTACGTTAGTATTTTAATCCATTGCGTTAAAAAGTACTACAATCTATTCACCCCAAATATCCTGTGTTGTATCAACCTCATTAATCAAAATCAAATGCCCTAGCTAGTTTAGCAAGTGGCCGTTTGAATTCGTGTTGTGGTTCAGGTCATTTTAGCCCTGTATGTTTCATCGCATTCGTTTTTAGACGTTTTGTTTTCTCTTGGGCCCAGGAGAGCGAACCAGATTTCCAGACGCCAGTCGGGGAGTGTGGTGGTTGAGGTTTGGCTTATCAGATCCCAACATTCCATTTGACTTGTTCAAGAGAAATCGTTATTGTCACGTTGAAAGTTTGTTTTCTGAGATAAAAAGAAAGGAACGTAGTTTTTCTCTTCCATACCAAGAGAACAACTAGCTGCTTAGCTGAACAATGTTCTTGTTCCCTGTGGATTGGCTCAAAATGGCTGCCGACCTTGCAGGTAAAAATCTGTTGATGTGCACTTGACCCTAATTGCTCCTGTAAGTCTGGATAAGAGCGTCTGCTAAATGACTAAAATGTAAATGACCTTCAGCCTTCAATGGAGTATCCTTCTAGGCATTATGGGTAGGCTCTATTGCTGTAAGTAATAGTAAAGCCACATTCTAATTCTATGAACTGTATCGCACTTCCCAGTTGAAGAACACTATTTACAGACCATCACTGTGAGAGATCGCAGGCCTGAGAACTGGACTACTGAAGATATTGTTTAAATGTTCATAATCCAAATAGTAATTCATTTCTCTCAAGTATCTTAGTCACAGTTCTCAATTGATGTCTCTACAACCCTCTTGAGCTGTCTAACACTATGGTTCTGTTTGGCAGGCATAGGGTACACATTCACACACATGCACAGAGAGACAGAGAGAGAGAGATACGGATCTGAACTATGAGGAAGCTCCAACTCTGTGTGTCTTGGGAAAGGTTGCAGGAGTATAAGCAACGTAGCGGAGACAGTGATGGGAATGTTTAGGATGCAGTGTGTGCGTGTTTGCGTAGGGTACAGTTTATTCATTGTACAGATTAGTTGCTTTGTACAGGATGTCTTGTCAACTTTGTCAACTTTGTGCACTTCGGATGTCATCCTCCCTTCAGCAAAGCATGCAATAGGCCTACAAATCTCAATGCTAAAGTTGACAAGTTCAGTTAACACTTCTCTCCCTTTTCCCCTCCATTCTTCTCTCTTGAAGTCTGGTGCCTCGGAAGAATATTATTTATTTATCTCTGGCTCCTTTTTGAGGGACACACTCACACAGTCATTTGTTTTGAAAGAAGATGGATCCAACAAGAAAAAAAAAGCACCCAACCAACGTCTTTTGGTTTAATCCAAACATCATGCTGGCTTGGCAAAAATAAATACAAGATGGTGTGTTGGCTGAGTTAGGAGTGCTGTGTGTCTGTGTGTGTGTGTGTGTGTGTGTGTGTGTTGGCTGAGTTAGTAGTATTGCATAAAGATGACAAGGGTTTCTTTAGGGATTCTAGAGGTGTTGAAATGTATTGTGTGGTCGTTGAGCTCAGAGGAGACGAAGAAAGGGGTAGATGTTTTTTTTCAGATCTTTTTTCAAAATGTGAGCCTTTATGAATCTTTATATCAGAATGGGGAGGAGAGGGAGAGAGAGAGTGTGGGGGAGGGGAAGGGAGATAGGGAGGTAAAAGAGAGAGAGAAAGACAGTGAGAGTGATAAAGCCAGAGAAGGAAAGAAGGACAGAAAGCAACGTTTTTAATCCAAAATGTCCCTTTTTATTTCAACAGGCACATTTCTACTCCTCTGGAACCCTTGACTTTTATTTTACCCTTCCCTCGTTCTTTCTCTCTGTATTTATTTTGACATAAACACAATCAAACAAACATAATAAGACCCACTGGCAGATCGCTATGATCACTTCTTACGTCCTTCTATCAAAACCATCTGAACGGATGAATAGGCCTACTATGTACCAAATAGCTGGCCGATGTCAATGTTGGTATTTTACAATGTTGGATGTATGTCGTTTTGACGTTTCAACAGTGTTGGAAAGCTTAACTTTTTGGGTTGCATTTCGCACACCTGAGGTCCATCAGCGTTCTGGCTCTGTTAAATACAATAAATTACTTACACCATATCGAAACCATCTGAAGATATAAAAATGTACCAAGTAGCCTAGCAATATGTCAATGTTGGCAGTTAGAACAATGTTGAAACAATGTTGGTTTAATGTTTAAACAATCTTGGAAAGCTTTTCTTGTTGGCTTGCAGTCCATTAGCAATCTGGCCCTATTTAGTATAATATATTATTGGTTTTCTGAGAGTTCTGAATTTGGACCAAGTAGCCGGCTGATTTCAATGTTGGCAGTTGGCAATGTTGGAAAGCCAGAACCAGCACCTGGATCTACTGTAGATGCATTACTGTGTACATTGTTTTACCTTGTTTTTGCACTTTTCTAGGTTAGGGGAGAGTGGGGTAAGTTGAGCCATTTTTTACATTCAGCATCACTGCGTCAAGGGAAATATATGAGTATACCATACATTAGGAACACCTTCCTAATATTGAGTTGCACCCCCCATTTTTGCCCTCAGAACAGCCTCAATTCGTTGGGGCATGGACTCTACAAGGTGTAGAAAGCATTCCACAGGGATGCTGGCCCAAGTTGACTCCAATGCTTCCCACGCTGTCAAGTTGGCTGGATGTCCTTTGGGTGGTGGACCATTCTTGATACACACGGGAAACTGTTGAGCATGAAAAACCAAGCAGCGTTGTAGTTCTTGACACAAACCGGTGTGCCTGGCACGTAATACCATACTCCGTTCAAAGGCACTTAAATCTTTTGTCTTGCCCATTCAACCCTCTGAATAGCACATGTACACAATCCATGTCTCCATTGTCACAAGGCTTAAAAATCCTTATTTAACCTGTCTCCTCCCCTTCATCTACACTGATTGAAGTGGATTTAACAAATGACATCAATAAGGGATCATAGCTTTCATCTAGATTCACCTGGTCAGTCTATGTCATGGAAAGAGTAGGTGTTCCTAATGTTTTGTACAGTCAGTGAATATAGAGAGTGTATATAAAGAGCCTATCCAGCTGACAATCTATTGGAACCAAGACTTGAAAATAACTGGTATTGGCACAAGATGGAGGGAATGTTGGAACATAACTAACAAAATTACACTTAACAAAAATGTATGCTTAATCAAGTATAAACTAATGTATAGAGACAAAATTCACAGATTTTATAGCACAAAGGCAGAGTCATGTCTTAAGTGTAAAACTAACAATGACTCAATAATCCATGCCTACTGATAATACTATTAAATCCAAAAGTTATGGGCAGAGTTAAAAATGTGACTGTCAGAAGTATTACAATGTAAATTTACTTTTAATCCATGTCTGTATATTTCAAGACATGGCATATGAGGGTGCAGTGAGATACCCAATGGGTTGGAGAATACTTTTCTAGTCAATCATCTTGAAAAAACGTATATTTAAAATTGCAATTCAACCAATCCTCCATCGTTAAAACAATGGAAAGGTCAAATGCTTTATTATCTAAATGTTGAACGTGCATGGGCGACTGACAGAAACAAATGGTTCAGTTTGAGGACATTTGGCAGAGAGTGATGCGGGCACTGGAGATAGGGGTGTGAGCATGTGGGTCTGGGCAGGTGTGATGTCGTTGATGTTTGTGTGTGTGTCTGTATGCTGTCATTTGTATGTGTATGAGATATAGTAATCTTTCTAACAAAGATATCTCCACATACACTACATATACAAAAGTATGTGGACATCCATTCAAATTAGTGGATTCGGCTATTTCAGCCACACCCGTTGCTGACAGGTGTATAAAATCGAGCACACAGCCATGCAATCTCCATAGACAAACATTGGCAGTAGAATGGCCCATACTGAAGAGCTCAGGGAATTTCAGTGTGGCACCATCATAGGATGCCATCTTTCCAACAAGTCAGTTTGTCAAATGTCTGCCCTGCTAGAGCTGCCCCGGTCAACTGTAAGTGCTGTTATTGTGAAGTGGAAATGTCTAGGAGCAACAACGGCTCAGCTGCAAAGTGGTAGGCCTCACAAGCTCACAGAACGGGACTGCCGAGTGCTGAAGCGCGTAGCGCATAACAATCGTCTGTCCTCGGTTGCAACGCTCACTACCGTGTTCCAAACTGCCTTTGGAAGCTTCATGAAATGGGTTTCCATGGCCAAGCAGCCGCACACAAGCCTAAGATCACCATGCGCAATGCCAAGTTGTGGCTGGAGTGGTGTAAAGCTTGCCGCCATTGGACTCTGGAGCAGTGGAAACATGTTCTCTGGAGTGATGAATCACACTTCACCATCTGGCAGTCCAAAGGATGAATCTGGGTTTGGCTGATGCCAGGAGAATGCTGCCCGAATGCATAGTGCCAACTGTATATTTTGGTGGAGGAGGAATAATGGTCTAGGGCTGTTTTTCATGGTTTGGGCTAGGCCCCTTAGTTCCAGTGAAGGGAAATCTTGACGCTACAGCATACAATGACATTCTAGATGATTCTGTGCTTCTAAGTTTGTGGCAACAGTTTTGGGAAGGCCCTGGTTCAGCATGACAATGTGCCTGTGCACAAAGCAAGGTCCATATAGAAATGATTTGTCAAGACCAGTGTGGAAGAAGTTGACTGGCCTGCACAGTGCCCTGACCTCAACCCCATCGAACACCTTTGGGATGAATTGGAACGCCGACTGCGAGCCAGGCCTAATCGCCCAACATCAGTGCCCGACCTCACTAACGCTCTTGTGGCTGATGGAAGCAATTCCTCGCAGCATTGTTCCAACATCTAGTGGAAAGCTTTCCTAGAAGAGTGGAGGCTGTAATAGCAGCAAAGAGGGGACCAAATCCATATTAATGCCCATGACTTTGGAATTAGATGTTCGAGGAACAGGTGTCCACATATTTTTGGTAATGTGGTGTATTTCAGGATGTTGTGTATCCCTGGAAATAGTCAGAATTCATGTAAACATTACAGTTTTGAAAACATAGCTTGTCCAAAAAATAGTGGTATTTTGCACAACTTACCCTGGGTATGGGGTGTGTTGAGCTACGGGACAGGGTAAGTTAAGCCGCCTACATTTTTCTGTGCTGAATTAAATATATCACCACTACCTTTATAAAACCATGTCTATCTTTATATCCAAAAACAATTCCACACAATCACAATCGTTTTTTTGTCTTTTAACAATTTTAAGCATCTTTTAACACAGGCCTAACACCTAACAAACACTTTGTACTTTTTTTCAACCCTTTTAACATAGGCCAGGCCCTGTTGTTACCTCATATCCCAGCGATAATGCCTTGCATTACACCATGGAAGAAAACATTTACATTGGCTCAACTTACCCAATGGCCATTGGCTCAACTTTACCCCAAGGCAAACGTTTTGACTGTATTAGCCCACACAGCTACAAGGATGCACTTTCATGCTACTGTAGGTTTGAAGCTCATAGAGACTTCAACTGATGTATAGAACAACCTAAAATGATCTACTTTAGTTTAGATACAAGCATCATGAAACCTCTTAACACAATACATTAATTTCACTTGATGAAAATCAGTTTTCTGGACCTAACATGCTTCCCACTTTTTGCATGTGGTTTCTTCCTTCACAGACTCCATGGAATGATGACCTCTTCTTAAATATTTGGTCAAATGATTCATTTTGTTTATGGTTTCCTAGAAACAAAGGTGGCTCAACTAACCCCTTTGGATCAACTTACCTACTCTCCCCTACAGTTGGAGCATGTTATTGAGTCAAAGGGTGTAGTTTCTGAGAGGACCAATGTGAAACAAGTTGGCAAAGTCAATGGTGGCAGTTGGCAATGTTGGAACGGTTTTCTCACTTGGTTACATTCCAAACACCTGAGCTCAATCAGATTTCTGGCTCTATTTAATATTTAATCTTCTGGAGTCAGAGGTAGGGGTGTGGTTTCTTAGATTATAAACGTACTGTAGCTGGTAATGTCTGATCAGTATCAAGGCTTCTTCTTGTTCGGTTGCAGTTTTGCACATCTGATGTAGATTATAATTCTGGCTGTGTTTCTGGCTCTGTTGGGAGATGGAGTCCGAGGTATAAGGTGGGGTTTTGAGCTACAGCTCTTTCTGTTAGAATGAAAGCAGATCATCTGGCAGAGGATTGGGGGATGAGGCATGGTGTATATATGATGGGAGTGTGTGTGGAGATGTTAAAGTGATGTGTGTGTATCAGTGTGGTTATTTAAAAGGTGGTAGTGTGTTCTCAATGTGTGTGTATTTGTGTTGTGTGTCCGTGACTCGTGAGTGTGTGTGCATGCATACGTGTGTGTGTGAGAATGTGTAGGAGGACAGGAGCCTTGCAGGCACCCTTGAGTAAAGTTACATTCTGTGGTGCAGATGGAGCATGAATTCCCTCTAATCCCAGCAGCAGGGTGAGTTATACCAATTCACACAGAATGAGTTAAACCAACTTAACTATTTGCAGTGACTGAAAATATGATTTTCTTCAACCCCCACTTTGTCTCCCACACGTTGCCACATGAGGCCCACACTGTCACACGTTCTCATGTTCACGCACACGTTCATACACACCATAAACAACACAAACACACACAGTCAGGGTCAGACCAGAGATAACCTTGATGCTGTGAATCAGACAGACAGGCACGGTGAGGGGCCACCTCTAGTCCAGTCAGGACCCCACGACACAGCCCACCCACTCTATAAAGACCCCCACAGGAGTCTGCACAGGAGGGAGGAAGTGTGTTTGTGTGTGTGTGTGCGTGTGTACAGGGCTGACTGCAATCTGATACATCTCTCAGATGTAATCGATCCATACATACCCTCTGTAATCAACATATGGAAAACGTAACTCAAATAAACCATCACCATGAACCCCTGTGTTGATTTTCCGAATCCAACCCTTTCCTCCTCCTCCCACCTTTATCCCTCTTTCCCCTCTCCCTCCCCCTCTCTTTCTTTTTCAGTTAGTGTAAATGAAAGACAGATGAATTTCATGGTGGCTGGTTCAATGGGAAGCTGTTTATGTTTTCTGTGTAGTGGACCTTCTACAGTAGGGCCTCTGTTTGATCCAAAATGGCCTCCTTGTTTCACGGTGGCTGGTTCAATAAGGAGCTGTTTATCACAGGAGGTTGGTGGCACCTTAATTGAGGAGAATGGGCTTGTGGTAATGCCTGGAGCGGAATGGTGGAATGGTATCTGTGCTGTTTATGTTTGCTGTGTAGTGGACCTTCTACAGTAGGGCCTCTGTTTGATCCAAAATGGCCATCTGGTTTTTGGAGAGAAAGGGTGAAGTTTCCCATTAGACACTGATCTAAGGGGCAAGAGAAGAAAGATAACATTATTTTGATGGGTGTTCATTCTTTGTGGAATTTAAAAAATAATTTAATTCAGTAGAAATGTTTACAAATTAGATGCGCTGAAATTAAAGCAATTTCCCGAAAATGAACACTCAGATTATAGTGATATTATGTCTGATATCTCAAACAATGTAAAGTATCTATAGATAGGTGTAATCTGGAGGCCAAGCGTGTTGATTTTTAATTACATTTTTTGTCATTTAACAGACGCTCTTATCCTGCCGGCCATTCCCTCCCCTACCCTGGACGACTTGTGCGCCACCCATGAGTCTCCCGGTCGCGGCCGGCTGCGACAGAGCCTGGATTCGAACCAGGATCTCTAGTGGCACAGTTAGCACTGCAAAGCAGTGCCTTAGACCACTGCGCCACTGGGGAGCTATCTGAGGGTATCCTGCTATTGCAACACTTGTTGAATTATGCAAGAGAACGTGACAACAATAGTAATTAATGAGGCAATCTAGACAGGTTTGGTGAGTGCAGGTAGGCCTAGACAGAGCAAGTTTTTGGTGGTTGCAGCCCTGTTCCACCCCTTTATGTTAATTTATTCATGTATACCCTGTGTATTTATGTAAATGAGGCTCATTTTCTTTATTTTAACACCAAATCTTTTTTTTATACCTGATACCATTAGAAAAATATTTTAGGGTTGTTGGAATTTTCAGAATAAATTGAATACCTGAATTCCCTCCAAAATCCCTGCACTCCATTCATTATTTGTCCGCGACAGTCAAATGTTTTATGTGCTATAATTCAGTCAATATCTGATGGATTTTAAAAAATTTAAACGCTTGGAGTATATTCAACTCTTGTTCAACTGTTGCATGTATTATAATTATTTTAAACCCCCGTGGGGAGGAATATATTTTTTTATCCCGCTCCTGGAGAGTGGAAAACCTGGATTTATCTGACAGGAGTAGAGAGGGAGCGAGGAGCGAGGAGCGAGGGAGAGTGAACGTAATTCCCTGAGCAGTTTGATTTCCAGCAGGTATTTGGGATGTAAGGCATGGCTCCTGCCGGGGATAGAGCTCTCCTTTGTGTCAACTTTCCACTGAATGAAAAAAAGGAGGAGCTACTTTTTTCTTATTCCTTGATTTAACTGTAAGAGTTGGGGGGGTTGCTTTAGTTATGGACATGGTTTTGATTAAAGTATATGAGGTTCTGAGCTCACTACTCAGCATTAGGGAGAAGTAGAGTTCTTCTTGCAAAGCGGTTTTCAACCTTGCCCTCTGTCTTGTTGAGTCCAGATTATTCCTTAGAGAGAGAGAGGGAGAAAGATGGAGATACTCCTGGTATCACTGAACAAAAGTACAAACGCAACATGTAAATTGTTGGTCCCATGTTTCATGAGATTAAATCAAAGATCCCAGAAATGTTCCATACGCACAAAAAGCTTATTTCCCTCAAATGTTGTGGTTTTAGAGAATTTGGCAGTACATCCAACCGGCCTCACAACATCAGACCACATGTAACCATGCCAGCCCAGGACCTCCACATCCGGCTACTTCACCTGCGGGATCGTGCTGAGGAGTATTTCCATCTGTAAAAAAGCCCTTTTGTGGGGGAAAACTCATTCTGATTGGCTGGGCCTGGCTCCCCAGTGGGTGGACCTGGCTCCTAAGTGGGTGGGCCTATGCCCTCTCAAGCCCACCCATGGCTGTGCCCCTGCCCAGTCATGTGAAATCCATAGATTAGGGCCTAATTCATTTCTTTTAATTGACTGATTTCCTTCTATGATAACTCAGTAAAATCTTTGAAATTGTTGCTTGTTGCGTTTATATTTTTGTTTAGTATAGATCTAATAACCCTTAATGGATATTCTGGGCCCAGTTCTCATCCTCAAATCCTCCATACATCGCGTTGTGTGGGCGATTGGTTTACTGATGTCAACATTGTGAACAGAGTGCCCCATGGTGATGGTGGGGTTATGGTATTGGCAGGCATAAGCTGTGGACAACCAACACAATTGCATTTTATCAATGGCTATTTGAATGCACAGAAATACCGTGACGAGATCCTGAGGCCCATTGTTGTGCCATTCATCCACCGCCATCACCTCATGTTTCTGCACTATAATGCACAGACCCATGTAGCAAGGATCTGTACACAATTCCTGGAAGCTGAAAATGTCCCAGTTCTTCCATGGCTTGCATACTCACCAGACATGTCACCCATTGAGCATGTTTGGGATGCTCTTGATCGACGTGAACGACAGCATGTTCCAGTTCCCGACAATATCCAACAACTTTGCACAACCATTGAAAAGGAGTTGGACAACATTCCACAGGCCACAATCAACAGCCTGAACAACTCTATGCGAAGGAGATGTGTTGCGCTGCATGAGGCAAATGGTGGTCACCCCTGATACTGACTGGTTTTCTGATCCAAGCCCCTACTTTTTTTTAAAGATATCTGTGACCAACAGATGCATATCTGTATTCCCAGTCATTTGAAATCCATAGACTAGGGCCTAATGAATTTATTTCAATTGACTGATTTCATTATGAATTGTAACTCAGTAAAATTGTTTCATGTTGGGTTTATATTTTTGTTCAGTATAGTTGGCCCATGCCAAGCGTTACTCAATCATCCTTGACAGATCTCTCCACACCTCATGTGGTCTTGTCTGGGTGCATCCCAAATGGCACCCTTTTCCCTACAGCCCCATGGGGTTCTGGTCAAATGTAGTGCACTATATACAGTTGAAGTCTGAAGTTTACATACACCTTAGTCAAACACATTTAAACTCAGTTTTTCACAATTCCTGACATTTAATCCTAGTAAAAATTCCTTATCTTAGGTCAGTTAGGATCACCACTTTATTTTAAGAATGTGAAATGTCAGAATAATAGTAGAGAGAATGATTTATTTCAGCTTTAATTTCTTTCATCACATTCCCAGAGGGTCAGAAGTTTACACACACTCATTTAGTATTTGGTAGCATTGCCTTTAAATTGTTTAAGCTTCCCACAATAAGTTGGGTGAATTTTGGCCCATTCCTCCTGACAGAGCTGGTGTAACTGAGTCAGGTTTGTAGGCCTCCTTGCTCGCACACACTTTTTCAGTTCTGTCCACACATTTTCTATAGGATTGAGGTCAGGGCTTTGTAATGGCCACTCCAATACCTTGACTCTGTTGTCCTTAAGCCATTTTGCCACAACTTTGGAAGTATGCTTGGGGTCATTGTCCATTTGGAAGACCCATTTGCGACCAAGCTTTAACTTCCTGACTGATGTCTTGAGATGTTGCTTCAATATATCCACATCATTTTCCTTCCTCATGATGCCATCTATGTTGTGAAGTGCACCAGTCCCTCCTGCAGCAAAGCACCCCCACAGCATGATGCTGCCACCCCCGTGCTTCACGGTTGGGATGGTGTTCTTCGGCTTGCAAGCAACCCCCTTTTTCCTCCAAACATAACGATGGTCATTATGGCCAAACAGTTCTATTTTTGTTTCAACAGACCAGAGGACATTTCTCCAAAAAGTACGATCTTTGTCCCCATGTGCAGTTGCAAACCTTAGTCTGGCTTTTTTATGGCGGTTTTGGAACAGTGGCTTCTTCCTTGCTGAGCGGCCTTTCAGGTTATGTCAATATAGGACTCGTTTTACTGTGGATATAGATACTTTTGTACCTGTTTCCTCCAGCATCTTCACAAGGTCCTTTGCTGTTGTTCTGGGATTGATTTGCACTTTTCGCACCAAAGTACGTTCATCTCTAGGAGACAGAACGCGTCTCCTTCCTGAGCGGTATGACGGCTGCGTGATCCCATGGTGTTTATACTTGCGTACTATTGTTTGTACAGATGAACGTGGTACCTTCAGGCATTTGGAAATTGCTCCCAAGGATGAACCAGACTTGTGGAGGTCTACCATTTTTTTCTGAGGTCTTGGCTGATTTCTTTTGATTTTCCATGATGTCAAGCAACGAGGCACTGAGTTTGAAGGTAGTCCTTGAAAGACATCCACAGGTACACCTCCAATTGACTCAAATTATGTCAATCAGCCTATCAGAAGCTTCTAAAGCCATGGTTTCATTTTCTGAAGTTTTCCAAGCTGTTTAAAGGCACAGTCAACTTAGTATGTAAACTTCTGACCCACTGGAATTGTGATACAGTGAATTATAAGTGAAATAATCTGTCTGTAAACAATTGTTGGAAAACGTACTTGTGTCATGCGCAAAGTAGATGTCCTAACCGACTTGCCAAAATTATAGTTTGTTAACAAGACATTTGTGGAGTGGTTGAAAAACAAGTTTTAATGACTCCAACCTAAGTGTATGTAAACTTCCGACTTCAACTGTAGGTAATAGAGTGCCATGTGCTACACAGCCTGTTACTATGGCAACGTTCCTGGATTTAATCAAGTGCATTTGCACAATACAATACATCCATTCCTCTCTCAAACAGCCCCAATCCATCCAATTTACCATGTTACTACCAAAGAGATTCTAAAGAAACCAAGCCCAACCAATAAAACGGCATTAAGTGTGGTCCTCTGTAGCTCAGCTGGTAGAGCACGGCGCTTGTAACGCCAAGGTAGTGGGTTCGATCCCCGGGACCACCCATACACAAAAAAATAAAATAATGTATGCACGCATGACTGTAAGTCGCTTTGGATAAAAGCGTCTGCTTATTATTATTATTATAACAACATGGCAGCATTCAATGTTAAACCGAGCGCTAAGTGGGTGAGTTAAAGGTGAGGAATGCCATGGCAGTGATGTGAGCTGGGAGGGAGGAGTTTCAATGACAGGGGATTAAGGAGATGGCTCTGTGCATGGTGTAGGGAGGCTTGGGGCGTTGAGTGAGTCTTCATGCTCCTCTTGATCTTTGTCTTGAAGTCGATACCAACCGTCCATAGATCTCTAAATAGGCCTCTGGATGTTTTGTTGGCTGGACTGATGGATTCATCTCTCTCTGTTTTGCTTTCTCTTTCTCTCTGTCCACTGTTGGAGAAAAGAAGACTGACTGTCTTGGGCTGTCTTGAGGCTATCTCGCTCTCCTTCTGAGATAGACTGACTGTCTTGGGCTGTCTTGAGGCTATCTCGCTCTCCTTCTGAGATAGACTGACTGTCTTGGGCTGTCTTGAGGCTATCTCTTTCTCCGTCTGAGAAAGACTGACTGTCTTGGGCTGTCTTGAGGCTATCTCGCTCTCCTTCTGAGGAAGACTGTTGAGTGTTTTGCTGGTTGTAATAGACTTCCTAACTATATAGTGCAAAATCCATCTGAAAGCTTCGCCCCGATACAGTGAAATCTTCACTCATAACCAATTTACCTTACCCATGATGATTGTGTCTCTCTTTGCCAATAGTATTACATTTTATTGTGCCTTGTCCAATCTAATAACCTGTAACTGATAAGCTGGACTGTGTGCCTTCACAGATAGACAAAGAGAGTTACACCCTTGGAAAGAGAGTGGATCATCTCTTCCAACTGATTTTTATTACCCTGCAGTCTACTATTAAACGATTTACGTGCTGAGTAGGGGTGTGTGTGAGGTCATAAGCACACACACACATGTTCAAACACTCCCCCTTCTCCCTCACACACACATCTGTTTCACCGTCGGACCGTGTCCTGTTCCAACACTTTAAACATTTAATCAGTGATCCCCAACAGATTTTCCAGCAGCAGACACACACAGCCAGTCAGCCAGCCAGCCAGTCAGCCAGCCAGCCAGCCAGCCAGCCAGCCAGCCAGCCAGCCAGCCAGCCAGCCAGCCAGCCAGCCAGTCAGCCAGCCAGCCAGTCAGCCAGCCAGCCAGCCAGCCAGCCAGCCAGCCAGTCAGCCAGCCAGTCAGCCAGCCAGCCCAGCCAGTCAGCCAGCCAGCCAGCCAGCCAGCCAGCCAGCCAGTCAGCCAGCCAGCCAGCCAGTCCAGGGGGGTCTGGCCTATCTGCTCCAGGCTTCTTTCTAATACAGTGAGGGGAAAAAGTATTTGATCCCCTGCTGATTTTGTACGTTTGCCCACTGACAAAGACATGATCAGTCTATAATTTTAATGGTAGGTTTATTTGAACAGTGAGAGACAGAATAACATCAAAATATCCAACAACAAAAATGTTATAAATTGATTTGCATTTTAATAGGGAAATAGGTATTTGACCCCCTCTCAATCAGAAAGATTTCTGGCTCCCAGGTGTCTTTTATACAGGTAATGAGCTGAGATTAGGAGCACACTCTTAAAGGGAGTGCTCCTAATCTCAGTTTGTTACCTGTATAAAAGACACCTGTCCACAGAAGCAATCAATCAATCGGATTCCAAACTCTCCACCATGGAGATGTCAGGGACAAGATTGTAGACCTACACAAGGCTGGAATGGGCTACAAGACCATTGCCAAGCAGCTTGGTGAGAAGGTGACAACAGTTGGTGCGATTATTCGCAAATGGAAGAAACACAAAAGAACTGTCAATCTCCCTCGGCCTGGGGCTCCATGCAAGATCTCACCTTGTGGAGTTGCAATGATCATGAGAACGGTGAGGAATCAGCCCAGAACTACACGGGAGGATCTTGTCAATGATCTCAAGGCAGCTGGGACCATAGTCACCAAGAATACAATTGGTAACACACTACGCCGTGAAGGACTGAAATCCTGCAGCGCCCGCAAGGTCCCCCTGCTCAAGAAAGCACATATACAGGCCCGTCTGAAGTTTGCCAGTGAACATATGAATGATTCAGAGGAGAACTTGGTGAAAGTGTTGTGGTCAGATGAGACCAAAATCGAGCTCTTTGGCATCAACTCAACTCGATGTGTTTGGAGGAGGAGGAATGCTGCCTATGACCCCAAGAACACCATCCCCACCGTCAAACATGGAGGTGGAAACATTATGCTTTGGGGGTGTTTTTCTGCTAAGGGGACAGGACAACTTCACCGCATCAAAGGGACGATGGACGGGGCCATGTACCGTCAAATCTTGGGTGAGAACCTCCTTCCCTCAGCCAGGTCATTGAAAATGGGTCGTGGATGGGTATTCCAGCATGACAATGACCCAAAACACACGGCCAAGGCAACAAAGGAGTGGCTCAAGAAGAAGCACATTAAGGTCCTGGAGTGGCCTAGCCAGTCTTCAGACCTTAATCCCATAGAAAATCTGTGGAGGGAGCTGAAGGTTCGAGTTGCCAAACGTCAGGCTCGAAACCTTAATGACTTGGAGAAGATCTGTAAAGAGGAGTGGGACAAAATCCCTCCTGAGATGTGTGCAAACCTGGTGGCCAACTACAAGAAACGTCTTACCTCTGCGATTGCCAACAAGGGTTTTGCCACCAAGTACTAAGTCATGTTTTGCAGAGGGGTCAAATACTTATTTCCCTCATTAAAATGCAAATCAATTCATAACATTTGTTACATGCGTTTTTCTGGATATTTTTTTTGTTATTCTGTCTCTCACTGTTCAAATATCCCTACCATTAAAATTATAGACTGATCATGTCTTTGTCAGTGGGCAAACGTACAAAATCAGCAGGGGATCAAATACTTTTTTCCCTCACTGTATTCCTGCCCAGTTGGATCCGTATACCCTACCTACCATGCCTCTCAATATTATAGCCATATCCTTAATATCTCACTTGGCACACACTGGTTGAATGAACGTTGTTTCCACGTCATTTAAATTAAATGACATTGAACCAACGTGGAATACATGGTGAATTGACGTGGGGTGTATGTCTTTGCCTGTGCCTCAGTTTGCCTGTCTTTATATAACTAAACCCTTGTACTAAGGATTCACACACAATGAGGGCAGAAGTCTGCATGACAGCATAACTGACCTTGTCTGGCCAGTCACTATGACAACATCATTACAGCCCCATTGTTCAGCACCTGCTAAGACAGTCTGTAGTACACAATGCTAAGCCACACACTCATACACACATCAGGCTAGACCAGAGGGACTCAGGGAGTAGCTAACAAGATTAAACATTTCAACAGAGTGTAATTTGGATGGAGGGACACAATGTCCTTTGTGTTGAGAGGAAAGCGTGTGGATGGAGACCATGCATGGAGGGACATGAAGACACACACACACACAAACACACACACAGGGAGGGAGGGACAAACAAAGTTTTAAGGCTTTAAGGGAAGATAGTTGTGTGAAAGGACAGGAAGTGTACTGGTGTTATCTTTCAATGTCCTGGTGCTTGCCAAACATGAGAGAATAGAGGCCATTCACAAGGGAAATAGTACCGATGTACTAGAAGGCCATTTCATGTGAGAGTAGAAGATGGGCTGTATAATAATATATATTAACATAGAAGGTTTGTTGTTCAAGTGTCCTCACCTTATGCACAGGCAGTGACACTCCAGGGCAACATTTTCCTCAACATTACAATTTGCACATTTATAAGATATTCCGCCACATCCTTCAATTCATTATTCCTCCAACCTCTGTTTTCTGTCTGACCACCGACCTTTTCCCACGAGCACCATAAAATTAAAGAAAGGTCTCCAGTAGGAAAGAGTGAAAGCGGAATACTGGAAAACTGGACGGCATTTGGTTGCGAATCCACAGGGAAAACCTATTCATCTGAAAACAAATAGTCTTTATTTGAAGTCTCTCGCACAGCCCTAACTAACCCACAGGAAACCACACATCTCACAGTGACAGGGATACATGGTGCCATACACTCCCATCAGGTTCCAAGCTGGTGACAGAAAACAGACGTCCACAGTTGAGTTTGACGTTATGCTTTGGTTTCTCCACACAAAGCACACGCCCGGGAGTATTGAATGATCTCTGGTGAAGTCAGGACATAATGCCCTTAGTGAGTTTGGCAAGAACACTTAACCTCCTAATTTCAGCCTCACAAATAACATGATCCCAAGTCTATCATACATAGGTTAACCGTTATTCCTATTATAGATACAATTAACAAACAATGTCGAGCTTATCAGCATTTATAATACCTATTGCATCATATCAACTGGCATTTCCCTTAACTTAAGACCAATAAAAGTTGGTTGGTCCTTCAGTTGGTTCTACCAACTACAGTCTACTCTCTCCCTCCCTGTGCACCAAAAACAACATATCTGTTATCTCCTAAAGTCTCTTTACGCCCCTTTTCTCCTCTCCTCCCTCTCTCACTCCTCTCTCTCTCACTTCCTTCCTCCCAGACAGGTCCCAGGACATGGAGGGCACGTCTAAACCTGTCTCTAATTCGGCCACGACAACAGCCAATAAAAGCCAGGCTTGTTGCCTGGGTGGTTGGCGGGGGCAATTCAATAAGTCAATTGTCATCTATTTGAAGCCGGAGAGGAAAAGCCTTAAGGTTTTCCAGACATTTCCTGAGGGGAGGGATGGATGGAGGGAGGGAGGGGATTAGGTGAAAGAGAGAGGGTAGAGGTGGGAAGGGGGTTAGCCTAGGTAGAAGAACGGGGGAGAGTTGGGAGGTTGGAAGTTTGGTGGAAGAGAGGGAAGGAGAGGAGAGAGGGGAGGGTAGGGTAGGGAGGGTAAACACAATAAATGAGAGGAGGAGGGAGAAACAGCCAGGGGGATGGAATGTGGGAGTGGGTTACTCAAAATAGCTAAACACTCCAATACATCCCCCTTGTCTTGTCCCTACAAGAGGGTATATAAAGAGTGTTTGTGCTTCGACACTACATACCCCATTCCTCCAGGGTCAAAGGTCATGCTGGGGGGTGAGGGGTCAGAGGGAACCAGCCCCCTGGCTGTAGGCTTTGTGTAGCCAGGACGGTGTGTGAGGAGTGGGGTGAACGTGAAGGGGGCAGAGTTTTGAGTGTTGGGGAATGAGGTCTTTGCCCAGAGACCATGATGTAAAACCTCTTTGATCAAAACAATGGTGATAGATATTCTATTTTTCCCCTGAACTGAAAATAACATGAAAACATTGATTATATGTTCATAGATAATTCAAGACATTAGTGGAAATGTCTGTTCTGTATATTTATGGACAGTGCACAGTATGTTTGTATATGGGCCAAGTGTATGTATCACTGTGTTTGTGTATGTGTGTGTGAGCATTATACAGACATGTTTGTTTTGATGTGTAGATCAGTGTTAGCCTACATGTAAGTCTCCATTTTAGGTGGTGTGTACTGTATTTGTGTGGTTGCCTGTATATATATACGTGTCTTTATATGACTAAACCCTTGATATGCATGTGCGTATTATAACCGTTGGTCGTTATGTTTCCCTGTGATGGATGGACTAAGCTCCTTGTAATCCATGTTCTGTCCAACGGTGTCATCTCTCATAACATGACCCAGCTCGGCCCAGAGGAGGTGTGTGTGTAAGGTCCATTGGAGGACCTGCTATTGTTTTCTTATACAAACACTACGCTCCTCTCTAAACCCAAAGCAGCTGTTTCTGACTACAGCTCTGAATACGCTCCAATACATTCCAATACACTCCAATACACTCCAATACACCCCAATACCCTTCAATACACATCAATACACTCCAATACACCCGAATACACGTATGTACTCCAATACACTTCAATACAATCCAATACACTCCAATACACTCCAATATACTCCAATATACTCCAATACACTCCAATACACCCCAATACACTCCTATACTCCAATACACTCAATATACTCCAATACACTCCAATATACCCCAATACACTGTAATACACTGTAATACACCCCCACGACAGGAATAAAGGAGAGTTATTAGGTTGAAGTGAGGCAGTGAGGGGGAGAGGGACTTGTGTTTATACTCCAATACACTCCAATACATTTCAATACACTTCAGTACACTCCAATACACTCCAATACACTTCAATACACCCAATACACTCCAATACACCACAATACACTCCTATACTCCAATACACTCCAATACACCCGAATACACTCCTATACTCCAATACACTCCAATACACTCCAATATACCAGAATACACCCCTATACTCCAATACACTTCATATACTCCAATACACTCCAATATACTCCATTACACTGTAATACACTCCCATACACCCCAATACACTCCAATACACTGTAATACACTCCAATACACACCAATACACTCCGATATACTCCGATACATTTAAATACATTTCAGCACACTTCAGTACACTCCAACACACTTCAATATACTTCAATGCACTTCAATACACATCAATACACTCCAATACACCCCAATACAACCCAATACACCACAATGCACTTCTCTATACTCCAATACACTCCAATTTACTCAAATACACCACAATACACCCCAACACACTTCAACACACTTAAATACACTCAAATGCACTTCAATACACTCCAATACACTCCAATATACTCCAATACACTCCAATATACTCCAATACTCTTCAATACACTCCAATACACTCCAATGCACTCCAATACATGTCAGTGCACTTCAATACACTCCAATACACCACAATATACTCCTATTCTCCAATACGCTCCTAAACAATCCTCAATACTCCAATATGCTCCAATACCCTCATCAAAACACTCCATACACAATAATCAAGCTCCTCCACCAAAAATGTCTTAATCAACAAGGTAACTGTGAGGTGAAATATATACATTTTGGAATTCACCCTCTCTTGAATTTTTAATGAATTTAGGTTCTCAAAATTTCCCCTAAAGGTGTTTGGTCAGGAAACGTCAGGGAAATTGGCTTGAATTTTCTTTTGAAGTGTAGTCGGATGTCGGCGCATTGTGGTTTGTTTGAATCCCGGGCCCGAGTCTCTTCACAACAAACTAACATCCAAAACCCAGTAATTCACCAAGGTGTTTATGCTAGCCTAGTTCAGTCCTGTGACGTCTGTATCCAGTTGGTGGTCCGTTGTAATTCCACAGTGTTTAAGAGTTTCATTCTGCCTCAGAGAACATGGAACCCATTAGTCCTACCACCCTGGGTAAAACAAGACCGTTGGGTTCCTCTAGTTAAATGGAACACCAATTAAAGCCTAATTGGATTAAATATGTATTAAGTTTCAGACAGGAAAAGGGTTGATTGAGGACAGCTTTATTCACGCTGCGTGCCTTTTCTTGTGAGAACCAATCGCTTTAGGCTAGGAACCCGAAGCTAACCAGAAGGCTAAACCAGAGGAATCCATTTTGTGGATAACAAAGTGCCTTTCAATATTCTGGTGAGAATGGCATCCTAACAGGCTACACGAAATAAGTCAATTCTGCGTATTCACAAAGAAGTGATTTTCAGAAAGAGTTGCTAGTATGAGATGCATTTGTCCATAAACACTGATTTGGGGTCAGTTTTGGTTTCTGCCTCCTAAAAGTTAATGTTAGGGAAGGGGATAGGGAAAGCTGATCCTAGATCTGTAATTAAAGCCTGTGCCAGAATGTATACTAAATGCATAAAGCATTTGAAGAGACATTGAGATATGTAATTCATCCTTCATTCAGGCGACATGCTGCCTTCGTGCCAGAGGGTTCCCTCTCCAAGGCTGCTTAGACATCCAACAGACATAAAACATGGTTGTGTGTGCAGTTGTAGTAAACTTTCCCTTTCTCTCTCCCTCTTTCTTACTTTGTTTCTCTCTCTATCGCTCTACAATTTTGTTCAGGCATACAGTACGTCATACTCAGGGGAAAGAGAAATCCAACAGCACATTTGGGAAAGTTTTGTGTGTGTTGTCTAAGGTTGTAATAAGGCATAAGTTATATCTACTGGACTTACACTGGGTGCAATAGTCAGGGGTTGAAGGCTTGGAAGGCCAGTTGGAGACATTATCTAGCCCAAAGATCTGTGCATACTTGAGTTTCATCCCCCTCACCTCCTCCCCCCTCCTCCCCACCTTTCCATCCTTCCACCCCCTGCAACCTGGCCTGTTTTCATTAACGCCTGATTTTTCAAATTACTTCTAAATCATTGCTTATTTGCATCATATCTGGAGTCAATTGCGCAGTTGAGGTAGTTGAAGTAATATGTACATGTGGGTAGAGTTAAAGTGACTATGCATAAATAATTAACAGAGTAGCAGCAGCGTAAAAAGATGGAGTGGGGGGGGGGGCAGTGCAAATAGTCCGGGTAGCCATGATTAGCTGTTTAGGAGTCTTATGGCTTGGGGGTAGAAGCTGTTTAGAAGCCTCTTGGACCTAGACTTGGCGCTCCGGTACTGTTTGTCGTGCGGTAGCAGAGAGAACAGTCTATGACTAGGGTGGCTGGAAAGAGATGGAGTGGGGGGGGGGCAGTGCAAATAGTCCGGGTAGCCATGATTAGCTGTTTAGGAGTCTTATGGCTTGGGGGTAGAAGCTGTTTAGAAGCCTCTTGGACCTAGACTTGGCGCTCCGATACTGTTTGTCGTGCGGTAGCAGAGAGAACAGTCTATGACTAGGGTGGCTGGAGTCTTTCACAATTTTTAGGGCCTTCCTCTGACACCGCCTGGTATAGAGGTCCTGGATGGCAGGAAGCTTGGCCCCAGTGATGTACTGGGCCGTACGCACTACCCTCTGTAGTGCCTTGCGGTCGGAGGCAGAGCAGTTGCCATACCAGGCTGTGATGCAACCAGTCAGGATGCTCTCGATGGTGCAGCTGTAGAACCTTTTGAGGATCTGAGGACCCTTGCCAAATATTTTCAGTCTCCTTAGGGGGAATAGGTTTTGTCGTGCCCTCTTCACGACTGTCTTGGTGTGCTTGGACCATTTTAGTTTGTTGGTGATGTGGACACCAAGGAACTTGAAGCTCTCAACCTGCTCCACTACAGCCCCGTCGATGAGAATGGGGGTGTGCTCGGTCCACTTCTTTTTCCTCTAGTCCACAATCACCTCCTTTGTCTTGATCACGTTGAGGGAGAGGTTGTTGTCCTAGCACCATACGGCCAGGTCTCTGACCTCCTCCCTATAGGCTGTCACGTCATTGTCGGTGATCAGGCCTACCACTGTTGTGTCATCGGCAAACTTAATGATGGTGTTGGAGTCGTGCCTGGCCATGCAGGAATGAGTGAACAGGGAGTACAGGAGGGGACTGAGCACGCACCCCTGAGGGGCCCCCGTGTTGAGGATCAGCGTGGCGGATGTGTTGTTACCTACCCTTACCACCTGGGGGCGGCCCGTCAGGAAGTCCAGGATCCAGTTGCAGAGGGAGGTGTTTAGTCCCAGGGTCCTTAGCTTAGTGATGAGCTTTGAGGGCACTATGGTGTTGAACGCTGAGATGTAGTCAATGAATAGCATTCTCACATAGGTGTTCCTTTTGTCCAAGTGTGAAAGGGCAGTGTGGAGCGCAATAGAGATTGCATCATCTGTGGATCTGTTGGGGAGGTATGCAAATTGGAGAGGGTCTAGGGTTTCTGGGAGCCATGGTGTTGATGTCAGCCATGACCAGCCTTTCAAAGCACTTCATGGCTACAGACGTGAGTGCTACGGGTCGGTCGTCATTTAGGCAGGTTACCTTAGTGTTCTTGGGCACAGGGACTATGGTGGTCTGCTTGAAACATGTTGGTATTACAGACTCAGACAGGGAGAGGTTGAAAATGTCAGTGAAGACACTTGCCAGTTGGTCAGCGCATGCTCAGAGTACACGTCCTGGTAATCCGTCTGGCCCTGCAGCCTTGTGAATGTTGACCTGTTTAAAGGTCTTACTCACATCGGCTATGGAGAACGTGATCACACAGTCGTCCGGAACAGCTGATGCTCTCATGCATGTTTCAGTGTTACTTGCCTCGACGTGAGCATAGAAGTAATTTAGCTCATCTGGTAGGCTCGTGTCACTGGGCAGCTCGCGGCTGTGCTTCCCTTGGTAGTCTGTAATAGTTTGAAAGCCCTGAAACATCCGACGAGCGTCGGAGCTGGTGTAGTACGATTCGATCTTAGTCTTGTATTGATGCTTTGCCTGTTTGATGGTTCGTCGGAGGGCATAGCGGGATTTCTTATAAGCTTCCGGGTTAGAGTCCCACTCCTTGAAAGCGGAAGCTCTACCCTTTTGCTCAGTGTGGATGTTGCCTGTAATCCATGGCTTCTGGTTGGGGTATGTACGTTGGTGTACTCCTCAATGCCATCGGAAGAATCCCGGAACATATTCCAGTCTGTGCTAGCAAAACAGTCCTGTAGCTTAGCATCTGCTTCATCTGACCACTTTTTTATTGACCGTGTCACTGGTGCTTCCTGCTTTAGTTTTTGCTTGTAAGCAGGAATCAGTAGGATAGAATTATGGTCAGATTTGCCAAATGGAGGGCGGGGGAGAGCTTTGTACGCGTCTCTGTGTGTGGAGTAAAGGTGGTCTAGAGTTTTTTTCCCTCTGGTTGCACATTTAACATGCTGGTAGAAATGAGGTAAAACTGATTTAAGTTTCCCTGCATTAAAGTCCCCGGCCACTAGGAGCGCCGCCTCTGGATGAGCGCTTTCCTGTTTGCTTATGGCCGTATACAGCTCATTGAGTGCGGTCTTAGTGCCAGCATCGGTTTGTGGTGGTAAATAGACAGCTACGAAGAATATAGATGAAAACTCTCTTGGTAGATAGTGTGGTCTACAGCTTATCATGAGATACTCTACCTCAGGCAAACAAAACCTTGAGACTTCCTTAGATATCGTGCACCAGCTGTTGTTTACAAATATACATAGACCGCCACCCCTTGTCTTACCAGAGGCTACCGTTTTATCCTGCCGATACAGTGTATCACCCGCCAGCTGTATATTATTCATGTCGTCGTTCAGTCACGACTCGTTGAAACATAAGATATTACAATGTTTAATGTCCCGTTGGTAGGATATACGTGCTTGTCGTTCGTCCACTTTATTATCAAGCGATTGTACGTTGGCCAATAGTACCGATGGCAAAGGCAGATTAGCCACTCATCGCCGGCTCCTTACCAGGCAAATGAGAACCACTGTTTTTGGGTGACAGGCTGTGAAGTTCAAGTTTTTCTTAATTTAGGGATTATTTGGATAGTGTCCACATACAAACTATCCCTCGTCCTCATCATATGCAATATTGCATTATCCTACACCCCTAACACCTTACCCCATGCACCAAAACACCAGACACTACCCCAGACTTTCCTTACAGCCATTCCATGTATGCTAGCAAGTTAAAGTGAGAGGAAAACATGTCATTCAGTATAATGACAAATGCACAATTAAGAATTAACACTATTCTTAACACTATTCTTAACACTATTCTTAACACTATTCTTAACACCATTCTTAATGCTATTCTTAACACTATTCTTAATGCTATTCTTAACACTATTCTTAATGCTATTCTTAACACTATTCTTAACGCTATTCTTAACGCTATTCTTAACACTATTCTTAACACTATTCTTAACACTATTCTTAACACCATTCTTAATGCTATTCTTAATGCTATTCTTAACACTATTCTTAACACTATTCTTAACACTATTCTTAATGCTATTCTTAATGCTATTCTTAACACTATTCTTAACACTATTCTTAATGCTATTTTTAACACTATTCTTAACATTATTCTTAACACTATTCTTAATGCTATTCTTAACACTATTCTTAATGCTATTCTTAACACTATTCTTAACACTATTCTTAACAAACATCCTCAGCCAAGCGTCCAACACTCTTTAGAATAAACAACGCTCTTCTTTTACAAAACACACAAACACACAAAAAGGGAAGCAACATTTTTTACTCACCAGCAATTTTCTGAGGAATTTGGAAAGTTAATTAAAAATAACCTGCCCTGTCTGAAAACCACAATGGCTGCTTTGAGCCTCTCAGCTGGAACAGTGGTGCTGGCCCACAATGCCACCTGCCAGGAGGAAAATAATCCCTGCTTTTTCATCCCTTCTTCATTATTGGAAATGAAAGTAAGAAGAAGGAGGGACCACACAGGTAAGAGAGATGTGTATCAGTACATTACACACACACCACCACTACAACCCAAAGGGCAAAAACTGGTTGACTCAACGTTGCTTCCACGTCATTTCAACCATAAAATTCAAAGTGATGATGTTGAATCAACGTGGAAAACTGATTGGATTTGCAAAAAGTCATCAATGTAAGGGAATTTCGCCAGACTTTGAACCTGAATCCAATGACATGGTGACATTTTTTGTTGATTTCATGTTGAATTCACATTAGTTGACAACTCAACCAAATGTAAATCAAAACTAGACGTTGAACTGATGTCTGTGTCCAGTGCGAAGTTGTTCAAGTTTTGCTGATGAATCCATCGGAGGACTGTGCGGCAGTAATTTTTAGGCCTAGCTTTAAAGCAGTTAGAACCCTATTCAGATTTGAGATAAGTTGACTTAACATGGACTTAAGTCCAAAAATGCGGACCTAAGTCCATGTTTCATTGACCTAAGTCCATGTTAAGTCTACTAACTCAAGTCTGAATCGGGCCCCGAGTCATATATCTATATATATGTTTTCAAGGCCTGGCTATTGACAACCCAGTGATATATTTGCTGGTCTGGCTACTGCAACCTGCCCTGTCATCATCACAGCGTGGCTGACTCACATACCTGAGACATGAGTCCAGCTCAGAACAGAGCAGAGGGGAGTTCTGTTTCTGTCCATTTATTTGGTTCCCATGGAGACAAAGACACAGAACAGGACGCCTGAGAAGGACTGAGACTGGAGAAAGAGAAAGAGAGAGTCTTTTTTAAAAGACTTCTCCACCCAAAGACCACACAAACAGAGCCCTGCACACTGATTAATCTAAATAAATAAAACGTACAGATGGGCCCCAGACAGCGCAACATACTTCAATACAGCATTGCACTACTCAGAAATTACAGCCTGTATCAATGATTTCCTTTCAAGTACATTCAGCCCAAACCTCCCTGACATAAACTTGGCCGTGAATAAAAGTAATGAGATCTATCATAAAGCAGCCACAAAAGCAAATTTATGCAAAATAAAAAACAGTTCTAATTGGAAACCTCAAAGAGAAATGGTTTGATGCTAAATGTAAACTTTTTTTCTTAGATCTTTATCAAATAGAAAACATCACCAATCACAGGATAGAGACGTTGGGCAACAATATTGTGACACATTGAAAGAATACAAACAAAACCTAAAATGGAAGAAACGGAAGCATTTAGAGAACACTCTGAAAGAGATTGAAGACTCCATTGATGGAAGCTAGTTCTGGGGGAAATGGAATGATCTAAATGGAAAACAGAGGAATGACCTAGCCATTCAAAATGGCAACATTTGGAAAGATCATTGTGAAAGTCTCTATGGAATAACACCATCAGAAGACCTTACCTTAAACCAAAAAAAGACACAAGAAAAACTCAGCTCTAGAACATACAATTAAAAACAACCAGAACCCAATTGACTACCAACTTACACACGTAAAACTTTCAAAACTTACGAGAGAGAGAGGGAGAAAGAGACAGAGACAGAGACAGAGACAGAGAGAGAGAGAGAGAGAGAGAGAGAGAGAGAGAGAGAGAGAGAGAGAGAGAGAGAGACAGAGACAGAGACAGAGACAGAGACAGAGACAGAGACAGACAGAGAGAGAGAGAGACAGAGACAGAGAGACAGAGATAGAGAGAGAGACAGAGACAGAGACAGAGACAGAGACAGAGACAGAGACAGAGACAGACAGAGAGAGAGAGAGAGACAGAGACAGAGAGACAGAGATAGAGAGAGAGTCAGAGACAGAGAGCGAGACAGAGACAGAGACAGAGAGACAGAGAGAGACAGAGAGAGAGACAGAGACAGACATAGAGACAGAGACACACAGAGAGAGAGAGAAAGAGAGCGAGAGGAGTAGTGTGTGTGAGTGTGAGTGTTTTCTAAACCTTGTAGACTAGTACAAGTGGGTACAGCAGTAATTTACCAACCTCCCCACAAAGCAAACAACAAGGACTTTCATTTATTCATTTATAGGATTTAAATTGTCTTATGTTTGTCATATTTTTCCATTGGCATAAACTTCTTGATGATTAAGGAAAAATACAATAACTTTTGTTCATTCCAGTAACCAACAAAACTTCATAAAACCATAATTTGGGGTTTGGAGTAAGAGGTGGGGAGGGGGTTGTAAGGGGAGGGGGTGATGAGGGATGCAGTGAAAGTGTGTGTGTGTGCGTGCGTGTGTATGTGTGTGTGTGTCTGTCTGTGTGTGTGTATAGGTCTGTGTGTGTGTGTGTGAGTGTGTGTGTGTGAGTGTGTGTGTGTGTGTCTGTGTGTGTGTGTGTGTGAGTGTGTGTGTGTGAGTGTGTGTGTGTGTGTGTGTGTGTGTGTCTGTGTGTGTGTATAGGTCTGTGTGTGTGTGTGTGTGTGTGTGAGTGTGTGTCTAGGTCTGTGTCTATACTGTATTCCTAGCTATAATTTCTGGGAATGGCCTCTCAATGGGCTGGCAACACACATCTGGCTGTCGTTCCTTAAATCCCCAGTCAGTAGGAAAGACTGACTAATGCCCTAATGCTTTTATTACTAGGGTCATTAAGCTCTGTGTGTAACATTCAACCAGTATTTATGCTTGTGGAGGTGAAGTGATGTAGTAAGTTTATGTACAGTGTATAGTGTGTAGTAAATGTGTTTGGTCCGTATTGACTACTGTGAGGCGTTTAAAGGTGATTTAGTAACTGATGTAATTAATATGTAGTATGTGTATGTAGTACGTGTGTGTACTGTAGTATTTGTGAGTGTTTTATGATAAACCTGGTCTCACACAATGATGTATATGTCTATGGTGTCAAAAACCTGAGAGACAGAAGCCCTGTTAATACCTGCAGTTAACGTCTTGACTTGATCTTGTCTGTTTACACTTGTAAGATCTGATCACAATCAGATACCAATGCCTCTTGCACTTGTCTACATTTGCACAATCATAATGTGATTGTGCACGATCTGGACACAGGCCACATGTCAGAACCAGGTATAAACAGGGCTAGAGAGTCACTGACCAAGATATGACCAAGATATTTTTTGCATTACATTTTTTTAATATTCTTTTATTTTTTGTCATTTCATATCAAAAACATAAACACGTTTTTGCACAAAAATAAAACATTAAAATAATAAGACAAAGGCTTTCCCGAAATGAATAGAGAACATAACAAAGCAAGTTGAAAATATTTCAAACATTTCCGGTCCCTCACGCTACATTATATTAAGCTGTATAGGATTTCTTCTTCCAGTTTCGGTTTTAGTGGACAGATATATGAGCTTATGGTCCTTGGTTTCTATTGGATGAGTGAGAGCATGAAGAAAGACAGTAAAATAAGAGAAAGAATACAGGCAGTAGAAAATAAGATTGTGGTTGGACAATAGGGATGAATACTTGGACTGGATTGGATTAAAATATTGAATCCCCTTTTTTTGCACACACACACACACACACACATAACCACGCATGTGCACACACGCACACAGATAAACTGTTTTCTATCTACCAAGACATAAACTTGTGCAGTGAGATTGTAGAGTATTTCACAGAAATAGGCACAGAGAGACAGGCAGAGAGAGAGAGACAGAGAGACAGGTAGAGAGAGAGAGAGAGAGACAGGCAGAGAGAGAGACAGAGAGACAGGTAGAGAGAGAGACAGAGAGACAGGCAGAGAGAGAGACACAGGCAGAGAGAGAGACACAGAGAGACAGGCAGAGAGAGAGACAGAGAGACAGGCATAGAGAGAGACAGAGAGAAAGGCAGAGAGACAGGCAGAGAGAGAGACAGAGAGACAGGTAGAGAGAGAGAGAGAGAGAGAGAGAGACAGGCAGAGAGAGAGACATAGAGAGAGACAGGCAGAGAGAGAGACAGAGAGAGAGACAGGCAGAGAGAGAGACACAGAGAGACAGGCAGAGAGAGAGACAGAGAGACAGGCAGAGAGAGAGACACAGAGAGACAGGCAGAGAGAGAGAGACAGAGAGACAGGCAGAGAGAGAGACAGGCAGAGAGAGAGAGAGAGAGACAGGCAGAGAGAGAGAGAGAGAGACAGGCAGAGAGAGAGACAGAGATACAGGCAGAGAGAGAGAGAGACACAGAGAGACAGGCAGAGAGAGAGACAGAGAGACAGGCAGAGAGAGAGACAGAGAGAGACAGGCAGAGAGCCACACAGAGAGACAGGCAGAGAGAGACACAGAGAGAGACCGAGAGAGAGACAGAGAGACAGGCAGAGAGGGAACAAGAAAGGAAAATAACAAAACAAAGAAGCGAAAGAAAAAGAAATAGAATGGTGACACATTTGTACTTCCCATTCTCCCAGACAGGAAACAAAGATAAATATATCAGAACGGTGCGATTTTCATTCCGTCTGAACTTTTCATAGTCTAGTTGGCTGCAGGCAAGCAAAACAGGCCCGAAAACACGGCCAAGAACCTTGTTGACCAAGACAGAGGGAAGGGTGAATGAAACAAAGAGAGAAAGAAAAAAGAAAATAAGAAAACAGAAGAAAAAGGGAGAGAGAGAATGACAGAGAGTCAGAGAGAGAGAGAGAGAGCGAGAGAGAGAGAGAGAGAGAGAGAGAGAGAGAGAGAGAGGGAAGAAAGAAGCAGAGAGAGACAAAAACCAGAAACACAGAGAGAGAGATAGAAAGAGAGAGAATAAAATAATAAAAACCTACTGGGGATATCATCGGCTAGCTGCGGCCATATCTTCAAAACGCCACGGTCAGTAGCAAGTCAAGGAAATGACTGGCTTCCACTCCTTCGACACATATAGTAAATTGCTCTCAAAGTCTTTGAACTCTCTTGCTTTTTTCAGGATGTGTGTGTGCCAATTTAATGGCTCAGGGTTTGCGGTGACCGAGCTTTGAGGACAGTTTTGGAGCTTGAGCGTTCAAAAAGAGACTAGGTTTGTGTCCCAAATGGCACCCTATTCCCCATAATACACTACCTCTGACCAGGGCCCATAGGGCTCCGTTCATAAGTAGTGTGCTATGTAGGGAATAGGGTGCCATTTGGGACACGGATTGGGGTTTCTGGGCTAACCATGTCCTTATGTAGCTTTGGCAGGCTATTGTATTTGGCTGACTGGTTTTAGACAGTAAAGAAGAATGAGAGTGGGAGTTTTGAGTTTAGAGTCTGTGCTGTTTCTGACACTTCTTATTCACAATGTGGCATTTGCAGACTAGGCTACATGCTTACATTTACTTTGTGAACAGTTTCTACATGATTGAAATTTGAAGCGTTTTGGGCAGGGGTAAATATAATCTAAATTCAGTAAATTCAGGTGAATTGGAATGACCTATTTAGCAATAGAAAAATCATCATTAAAAGTAAATGAGACCTTTCAATTCTAAACTTTCTGAATTGAAATTGACCCCAACCCTTTGCCATGTCGAGGGAACAGCACAATTCAATACAGCATCAACATTTCTGACTACAACAAGACTGGATAAACAGCATTACAGCAACAGAGAAATCCATGATAAAAATACATACAAAGCACACTACAAAAACATCATATGAAATCTGCTCGACAACAACAACCTTCACATTGCGTCCATCACAGCTACTGACCACGCCACTAAGGACAGAGGCTGTGTCCCAAATGACACCCTATTCCCTATATAGTGCACTACTTTTGACCGGAGCACTTGTCTTTTTCTACTAGACTTTGCCGATAACTTCTGTATTGAACTTCTTATTCTTTACATACTTACTATGACTGTGATATGTGGTTGTCTCCCCTAGCCATCCTAAGATGAATGCACTAACTGTAAGTCGCTCTGGATAAGAGTGTCTGCTAAATGACTCAAATGTCAACATTTTAATGGTCAAAAGTAGTGGACTTAAAGGGAATAGTCGGTCCTCCTTGCCTCTTCTCTTCATTTAGTCCACGTGTCTTTCACAGCAAGTTGATCAACCCTGGTGGGGGTGTGTAGCGGGATGAAGGGAAATCTGACCGGTGGTGGTGCCGTCTAAAACTGTATTCTGTTCGTGGTACCATCTCTACAGAATCAGCATGTTAGTACCTTTGGTTTAGACTCTGGGAAGGGTTGTAATGTCACAGAGAGTTTCTCTTCTCTTCAGTGCAAGTTCTCCCAGGGGGCAGTTGGGGAGGGGTGCCTTGTTTGTTTCAGGAAGTGCTGAACAGTGTACAGAGCACACACACTCACACAACCTATGTTTCTGCACCCCACTTCCACCCCTCCCAGCCTTGACTCAGTGCCTTCCCTATACCTCCACAAACCCTGCTCTCCCAATCTCCTGATCCAGCAACAGGATTGCAACTCATTCAATGCAGTTCTTTTAAAAACATCAACATTGCAAAAATAAAAGCATCATTATTACAGCATATCATGTCAATGCAAGAAGGCACTTCCGTTTTCAGTCCGATTATAAGATAGACCCTTGTTGGCATGGCGATTGCACTTTAGGTTTAAATGCTTGTTACATTTCTATCAACTTGAACTAAAACGCACCCCTTTCACTGTCTCATAATGGTAGAGTCCTCCCATCCACTTAGAGATTACGGGGCGTACCGTTAACCTCTACAGGGGTAGATACTTCTGTTCCATTCCATAGCTCTGAATGTCATTGAGTGCAATATTCAGAAATCCATTAAGTCAATGGATTGAGTTTCTAGAAATACGATGGCTTCAAGGATGCCACATTATTATTTGATGAACAGTGCCCCTGTCCCTGTCCCTGCATGAGGGGGACCTCATATTCTAAACCACCATTTTGTGGAAGGGGATGTGACGATCCTCCATTTTGTGGCTGGGTCGGGATGGAGGTATGACAGGGGGAAATATCTGCTCCCTTTTGGGGTAGCATGCCCCCGTTCCCCCCGCCGTTCTCCAGACAAGCCTTAAGGCCCTCCAGTTCCATTGGTCCCATCCCACCCCCTTCCAGCTCGATGTGGGCCGCCTTAGCCCGTCTCCTCCGGAGGAAAAGAACCAGGACGGCCACCACCGCAACCCCCGTGACCAGGGCGAGAGCAGCCAAGGCTGGGATGAGGGTGTAGGTGAGCTGGCTCTGATCATCCACCTGGGGCTCCAAGGACGAAGCCTGGGGACCTCCCTCAGTACGAGCCTCCATACAAGACCCACCCTCGGTAGGGCTACCTCCACCACCTCCACCCCCATTCACCCTCTCTCCCAGGGGGCTGGCGCACACCGAGTAGGTACAGTTGGGCCGGAGCCCTCGGAGGGTGTATTCTGGGTACGAGGCGGGGACGCTGAGGTACATGGGGCGCCGGTCGGGCCCTGAGAGGTTCCGGTAGGTCAGCTTAATCCCACGGATGTGCGGCCTCGTCTCTAGGAAATGGTGCAGGTCGAGGAGGATGGACGTGGAGGTCACCTGACGGGAACTGATGTCATTGGGATCAGAGGTTACAATGGGGGCGACCATGGAGGCCAAAACCTCGGGGGCGGAGGGTTGGGGCGGGGGGTCGTTGTGGTTAGACTCCTCCAGGTTCTCGCAGTACAGGCCCGTAGTTCTGCGTGGACAGAGACATCCAAGCTGTCCCAGAGGATCGAAACGGCACGTACCCCCATTGAGGCAGATGTTCGGCGGGCAGATGTGGCCCTCGTCCCCCTGGTCCCTGGAAGTGGAAGTCGGAGAAGCTGGAGGAGGGGGAGGGGGACGACTCTCAATGCCTGTCTCCGTTGAGGATGGTTCATCACTAGGGAATGGCGGAGGTGGGGGGAAGGCGTTGGTATGGGTGGTTCCAGGGGATGTAGTCGGAATGGGGGGTGCGGACGTACTCCCCTCCCCTAGGGCACTCGTCATGACAGTGGTCGTAGCTGGACAGCCGAAATCTTGATGGTCCAGCTCCGCCAGCACCTTCAAATCAAATCTAACTTTATTTGTATCCCATTTTATAAAAGCCAGCAACTAAATGTGTTTCACAGGAAACATTTATAAAATATATTTAATATTTAATATATTTAATACATGAAATTAATAAATAAAAAATATATAAAAATACATAAAATATTAGAATAAAAAATAAATAAGACAATACCTTGCCAGCATTCACCGGTGGGAAGTGGCACCTTGTCTCTTCTATGCGTCCCAGATCCACGTTCTTCTCTTTCAGCCAGCTAGGGAACCAGGCCAGAATACAGAGACAATTGAAGGGATTCTCGGCCGCCGTGAGGTGCCCCAGCCTGGGGAAGAGCTGGAAGAAACCCTGGGGCAAGCCCTGGAGGTTCAGCCCGCTGATATCCAGCTCCTGGAGACCCACCAGACTCTGGAAAATAAGAAGAAAAAGAAGAATACTTTATTGTCCAATGTTCACAAATGTCCAACAGAAATGTGACTTCTGGTTTATCCCAACCCCACTAAAAAACATACAAACACAGGGAGTTTGGATAGGTTGGACCAGAAGCTTGCCATAGTAAAGCCCATGGAGCAGTTTCAGGGAATAAGCCGTATGTTATCGACCCATCAATTACAGGACTATTTGACACATTTTTAAGAAAATGTATTTACCTGGAAGTCCTTGTTCCGGAGCTCCCCAATGGGGTTGGCAGCCAGGCTGAGCCTGATCAGCCCCCGGGTGGCCTTCAATGCTTCAGGCATCCCCTCCAGCTGGTTCTGGGACACATCAAGGTCATGGAGGTTCCCCAAGGAGGCCATCAGATCCGAGTCCAGGGTGGTGAGCCCCAACGCAGCCACTTTGAGCGACTCGAGGTGGGGGGTCTGGAGGTCTTGGGGACCCAGCTTCGGGAGAGAGTTGAAGCTGAGATCGAGGAGGAGAAGCCTGGGGAGACGGAGCATCGGGAGACCGGTCAACTGGTTCCCCTGGAGCTTCAATTCCAGAAGATCCTCCAGACCCTTGAAGGCCTCCGATTGGATGCTCTTGATACGGTTGCCGTGGAGATACAGCCTCTCGAGTTGCACCAATCCGGAGAAGCTATCCTTGGAGATGTGGGTAATGAAGTTTGCAGACAAATCGAGATTCCTCAGCGAAGATAGCGGTTCGAAGACCCTATCCGGGACCTCCATGAGTTCATTCTGGGACAGGTCCAACATCTCCAGTTCCCCCAGGCCTAAAGAAGAAGAAGAATATTATTTTATTTTCCAATGTATATGGAATTACAATGGAAAAACGTGTGTTTTACTTTATTCCAACCCCTCGAAAGACACATAGAGGTTGAAAAAGGTTGGAGCAGAGGGCAGCAGTTTAGGGGTTAAGTGCCTTGCTCATGGGCACAACAGCAGGAAATGACATCCAGGACACTGATCCAGCAACACTCCATTTGCCGGCCCACTCCTAAACAATTGTTTTCCTTTTACACATGGGATTAGAACTGGCAACCTTCCAGTTGCTAGCCCACTTCTCTAATCTCAACGCTACCTACCTGTGAAGTCATCCTGGGCTAAAGTATCGATGCCGTTCTGGAAGACGTAGAGATTTTTCAAGGAGGAAGGGAGGCCGCGGGGGACGACAGTGGAACGACGCTGGATGCAGAAGATTGAACCCTGGGCCTGACAGGAGCAATCCTCTGGACAGTCACTGGAGAGAACAGAGGAAGAGGAGGAGAGGAGGAAGAGGAGGAGGAGGGGGAGGAAGGGCGCCATGGTGGTGGAGTCCTTGTGTAATCTGAAACACAAAGAAAAATAAAGAAATGTCAGTGTTGGTTGTTTGAGACTTTTCTTGGAAGGAAAATGTGTCATATTTTCAGAGTAACGAATCAGCAGTGGTCAAAAACCTGGACAAGATTAAATAACTTATTTTTTAGCCTAATTTCACCACGCACAAGTCTATTGGCTGTTTAGTGCGGTCAGAGTCTGATTATTCTTATCCTAATGTTTCAGTATGCACACACAAACACACAATCCAAGCCATCAAAAAACTCTCCCTTCCCAATCCACCACTGGAGAAAAATCCCCCATTGTTGAATTCCCTCATGACATCACAGAACACAACAAGTAGAATCAAACGCAGTAACAGACCCCATGACCTCTCTGACTGGGTCTCCCTCCTTATTCCCCTCAACCAGAGCATACAACCATGACCCCTTACAGACTGCAACATCACTATGATGAAACCCTGCACAGTCACACACACAGCCCCTTCATAGTGGCTACATTTACTGTTTGCTTGGTGAGCACACACATAGTACATCCCCTGGATGAAGTGGACCTGAGTCCTGAGCGAGGTCCTGTTTTAGCCCACCCACAGTCACCACATCCTGGGGTGATTGAGAAGCATGTCCAGCCTCTCCCCAGTGTCTATGGCATTGGTGTGTGTGTGTGTGTGTGTGTGTGTGTGTGTGTATGTTTATGGCCCATGAAAACCGTCCTGGCTTTAAACAGCTGGACACCCACGAAAACACGGGTACTGCATACAAACACAAACTATGGCTTTGTGAGTGTGTATTGGAGTGTGTATCACACACAGATGTATGCACACACTCCCACAGACAGAAACACACACACACACAAACATCTTCATACAAACTTATGGGCACATATACAGACATGCACGCCCACACACGGCTACTCCATACAAACACGTTTTCTCAAAATGGACTCAATCACACACGTTTGGCCACACACCCCTAGCCAGACACACATTCACCATAAACACAGACCTTACTATGCTGGCTCCACGAGGGGGGACAAGAGAGAGAGACTAATAAACAGAGAGAGAGAGAGAGAGAGAGAGAGAGAGCGAGAGAGCGAGAGAGCGAGAGAGAGAGAGAGAGAGAGAGAGAGAGAGAGCGAGAGAGAGAGAGAGAGAGAGAGAGAGAGAGAGAGAGAGAGAGAGAGAGAGAGAGAGAGAGAGAGAGAGAGAGAGAGAGAGAGAGAGAGAGAGAGAGCGAGAGAGAGCGAGAGAGAGAGAGAGAGAGAGAGAGAGTAAGAGTGCGAGAGAGAGAGAGAGTGCGAGAGAGAGAGAGAGAGAGAGAGAGAGAGAGAGAGAGAGAGAGAGAGAGAGAGAGAGAGAGAGAGAGAGAGAGAGAGAGAGAGAGAGAGAGTGAGAGAGAGAGAGAGAGAGAGAGAGAGAGCGAGAGAGAGAGAGAGAGAGAGAGAGAGAGAGAGAGAGAGAGAGAGAGAGAGAGAGAGAGAGAGAGAGAGAGAGAGAGAGAGAGAGAGAGAGAGAGAGAGAGAGGGACACTCTACTCAACCGTTTCTATTGACCTAGGCAAGGATCAACCACAGTTACATACAGTATGTATGCATCCCAAATGGCGCTCTTTTCCCTACTACTTCTGAACAGGGCCAATGCACTATATAGGGAATAGGGTGCCATTTGACATGAAGCCAGCATGTGTATACAGTATATAAGTGTATTGACAATGTATGGAAATCTTAAAGCCTTCCCACATCCCTTTTAGACCTTTAGCTTGTAATAATAAATATCTCTGAAATGTAGAGTTCGAGGATTTGCTGTGAGTGAGTGTGTGTGTGTGTGTGTGTGTATGTGTTTTAATAATAAAGCAGGTTGATCTGTGTAATCTATAACATTAGGTTCTGGGTGGGTAGCGAGATGGGAGTAGATGACTAAAGCCCCTGACGTGCAGTCCTAAATCTAGACCTAGGATCAGCTTACTTTCCACAAGTCCTGAACATAACCATTAGGGAGGAAATGTAAATCTGACCTAAGATCAGTGTCTGAGGGGCGACTCCATCCAACCCCTATTTTACAGTGATCTCATTCTGCAGGCCTACAGTATATACAGTAAAACCTCATGGGGGCCTTAGGCCTAGGGCTGTCCAGTGAGATGCCTAAGGGGAAAAGGAAGGTGCATGAAATGGGGTTTGGGGTGGTTAAATTTACAACCAGTGTGTAGTGTGTAGTGTGTGTGTGTGTGTGTGTGTGTGTGTGTGTGTGTGTGTGTGTGTGTGTGTGTGTGTGTGCTGTAGCAACAGTTTCAATGGGACGATATACTCTGTGATTCACCTCAGTGGAGAAGAAAATAAACAGTGTAGTCACTGACCTCTACCTCTACTACACCTTCTCATGACCTCCTCTACCTCTTCTACACCTTCTCATGACCTCTACCTCTACTACACCTTCTCATGACCTCTACTCCCTCTTCTACACCTTCTCATGACTTCTACTCCCTCTTTCTTTTTTCTTTTTCTCTGTCACTTTCTTTCTCACACTAGCAATCACATATACATATTTTTCTTCTCTTTTGTCTTTTCCTCACGTGCTTTTAGTTTTGTATTATAGCAGGGTAATGTTGAAACTCATAGGCCTATCAGTTCCAAAGAAAAGGTCAATTTCCTGATGAAAATGTGCGTGCGCTCCTAAATTCTCCTAAAGGGTTTATAAGAAGGGCATTTCAAGGTAGCGTATCTCAGTGAGACTTGCCCTCAGTCGGGTCAGGGAACACTTCGAGAGTAATTGGCGAGGTAAAAGTCCCCCTTATCTCAACTGGGAGAGACTAAAGGTTTCACAGCAAACAACAAGGCTACCTACAGTACATATCTCTGTTCAGCAAAGATAAGACTGATAAATTAAAGGTTGTTGCTATTCTAGATGCAGGGGTGGAATCTCAGTTTTCCTTGGTGGTGTTTCAGCTGTACCATTATCTTGAGTTACTTCTTAGTATCCTACTGTCAGCAAGAATACACTACAAGTACACATGTATTTTACATGCACATGCAAACACACACACAAACACACACACACACACACCCGTACAAAAGCATGAACATACATTCTAATTCTTGCTCGCTCTCTCTCTCCGTCTCATTCACTCCCTCTCTCCCTCCCACTCTCACTGCCTTGCTCTTTCTCAGTGAACCCTGCACTACTCTCTTCCCGTTCCTCCCTCCTTCCTTCTCTTCCTCCCTCCTGCCCTCTGCATGGCTCCTGAGGTTGGAAGTTGGATAGAAACCCGAGACGTTTCATTAAAGTGAAGAAGTGAAGGGGCCAACCTCCTGCCTCCTGCCCTCCTTTACCTCCTCCCTCATCCCCCCTTTTCCTCATAACAGGAGAGATCTGGGCCTGATCCGGCTGGCGCGGCTGCAATTTGTAATAACCCCCCAAAATCCATCTTGATCAAGGAGAGAGGGAGCGAGAGAGAGGGAGGGAGCGAAGAGAGAGAAAGAAAGAAAGAAAGAAGAAAGAAAGAAAGAAAGAAAGAAAGAAAGAAAGAAAGAAAGAAAGAAAGAAAGAAAGAAAGAAAGAAAGAAAGAAAGAAAGAAAGAAAGAAAGAAAGAAAGAAAGAAAGAAAGAAAGAAAGAAAGAAAGAAAGAAAGAAAGAAAGAAAGAAAGAAAGAAAGAAAGAAAGAAAGAAAGAAAGAAAGAAAGAAAGGTTGTTTTTTATTTATTCTCACATTTGTTTCTTGTTTATTTCACTTGCTTTCAATGTAAACATATGTTTCCCATGCCAATAAAGCCCCATTTGAATTGAAATGAATTGAATTGAGAGAGAGAGAGCAAGGCCTCTAAGGTACAACAAAGGTAAAGGGGGAGATTAGAGAGAGGGATGGCTGAGGGGTAACAGGGTTTGCTTAATAGTCTTTCCTCTATACATCTGTCTCCGTCACATCCCTCACGGCACAATGCCTCTCCCCCTTGTGACCTACTTTTTCTGTGTATGTACTGACATGTACAGTATGTGTAACTGATAGATGCACACTCACACACACACACACTACGTGTTAATGTTTTAAATGTATGTCAATTGTAAAGTGTTTTGTCTGTAATGTCATTTTCATTATGCGTCGGACCCCAGTAAGACTAGGTGTCGCCATTGGCATCGGCTAATGGAGATTCTAATAAAATCTAAATATCTCTCTCAACCTGATACAACAAGCCTTGTGAGTTACTTCTTAGTAGTAGTTACTTCTTAGTTACTTCTTAGTAGTAGTTACTTCTTAGTTACTTCTTAGTAGTAGTTACTTCTTAGTTACTTCATAGTAGTAGTTACTTCTCAGTAGCCAACTCCAGGCTCTTCCTGCTTTCTCAATCAGTCAATCAGTCAGCTGTTCATTCTAACTTTTGTTGATGTTGTCAAAGTCAAAACTAAATAGAGCTATACCATACATTAGGGTTGCTTTGAGTCTGTTGGTTGTTGTTGCCATGGAAACCAAAAACAGGTGTCACTCACAACATCGTCAGGCTCATACCTGAGGGTTAATGGTAAAGAGGGCACGACAGGTAAGGTGTGACATCACATTACACACACACGCGCACACACACACACACACACATAACACAAAACTTGCCATGTCACTCTGTCAAGTCAGTCACAAGGACATGACCTTCCCCTAACATCCACTGTAGCTAATCTAGCTATTATGATACCCATTATACTCACTAAACCCTGTAGTGTAGAACATACACACACACACACCTGACATTACTCTTCTAGAATGAAATAATTAGTTAATGATATGGTATTCAGACAAGGCACAGTGCACCTTTGTTTAAAAGCTTTGTCAAGGACCGAATGGCACACTTAGCCTGCATCCAAAATGGCACCCTATTCCTTATATAGTGCACTACATTTGACAAGAGCCTTATGGACCCTGGTCAAAAGTAGTCATAAATAGTGCACTAAATAGTGAATAGGGTGGCATTTAGGACACAGCCATAGGCCTATTAGGAATCCGGAACTCTGCATTTATCCAGCTGATAGAACAGTAACTCCAGTAGGTAGGTAAGCTGCTCTGGTTCATTCTTTAAAGGGTAAGAGCCTCAGAGCAGTTTGAACTTGGCAGGTAGCCGAATGACCGACAGATTGAAGAGAGAAAGAGAGAGAGAAGAAAAAGAAAGAGAAAGGCTTAATAAAGACAGAAAGAGGGAGAAGATGAACGAGAGAGAGAGATGGGGAGAGAAAGAAAGAGGAGCATATGAAAGGAAATGACTAATCACAGTTTCTGTTTCTCACTCATGGAGTTCCACAGGACATTGGGCCCCACGTTTGACAGTTCTGCCTTGTATTGATAGTTAAGGGGATGACGATGTTAATGATACCTGGCAGATGCAGCAGTGTACATATATTCTACAGAAGACATGAAGTCTCCAACTTTACAACTTAACAATACAATCAACTCTCTTACAAAGAACAGCGTCTGTCTCATCAGATCCAAATGCTCAATGAAATTCTATCTGTGTTGCTCAATATCTCTCCTCTCACTCATTATTGTGTCTGAACCATCCTTTATGTTATGACTAGGGTCGGGGTTTTTCCTAGTCAGGTCACATGGCCAGGGAATACTCTGGGTCCTAGTTATGACAGACAGACTCCAAAATCACATCCATCTGTAGCCCTACGTCTGAAATGAGCTTTGCTATTACTTCTTAGAAAAAGGATATAGCTAGAAAATGATTTGGCTTCAATTGTAAAGCCTCAGAGTGAGAGTCCAAATGAAAGTGAGGGCGGACAGAGGGATGAAGAGATGAAAGGATGGCGGGATGGAGGGAGAGAATGAAAGTCTTACAACTCAATTGTCTCATCTCTGGAAAATAACTTTTCTCCTTTTATGTCACATATTGTCCCTTTCTTTCTTTCTTTCTTTCTTTCTTTCTTTCTTTCTTTCTTTCTTTCTTTCTTTCTTTCTTTCTTTCTTTCTTTCTTTCTTTCTTTCTTTCTTTCTTTCTTTCTTTCTTTCTTTCATTCTTTCATTCTCTCTTTCATTTGTTTGATTTCCTGTTTCAATGGGATTACGTCTGAACCACAAAGCCCTGAATGTCAACACATTGTTCTCATAGAAAGAGACTAGCAGAACAAGAATGGCAGTTGTTACCACATTGAGGAGTTGTACTGGACGTTATGAAGTGATGGAAAACTAAAACTGTGTTGAAATGGCATTACTTCAGTGGGACTTCTTCCTATTTTATTCACTATGGAATATCATTTTCTGGAATATCATTTTCTGGAATATCATTTTCTTGAATATCATTTTATTTTGCTTTATTTTTTCTGTGTGTCTTCTCTCCCAGTTTGTAGAGATCCTTATAGTTCTCTACCCAGTGGAAAGCCCTGTTATCCCCTTGAAATAGAACAGGACCCTCTCACATGCCCTGGTACACGCGCACGCACACACTACCACAGCTGGATTGTATTACCCACAGTGCATTGGGGGCCATCTCTCACTGTGACAACGCCGCACTATAAACTGTTTCCCCCAGATAGAGGAGAGAGAGAGAGAGAGAGAGAGAGAGAGAGAGAGAGAGAGAGAGAGAGAGAGAGAGAGAGAGAGAGAGAGAGAGAGAGAGAGAGAGAGAGAGAGAGAGAGAGAAAGAGAAAGAGAGGGGGAGAGAGCGCAAGAGAGACAGAGGGAGAGAGACAGAGAGAGAGAGAGAGAGAGAGAGAGAGAGATAAAGAAACAAAAATACAAATTTTCTGGTGAGGGGGGGATAGGGGAGAGAGAGCAAGAGAGAGAGAGGGGGGGGAGGGAGAGAGAGAGAGAGAGAGAGAGAGAGAGAGAGAGAGAGAGAGAGAGAGAGAGAGAGAGAGAGAGAGAGAGAGAGAGAGAGAGAGAGAGAGAGAGAGATAGAGAAACAAAAATACCAATTGTCTGGTATATACAGAGTAAAACACAACTCCATTCATACAAACCCCCAGTGTGTAAACAAAGCTTTTGATACGTCTATACTCTATACTCAGACCACATGACAAAGGCCAGACAGACAGACAGACAGACAGACAGACAGACAGACAGACACAACAGAGACAAAGGCTAGACAGACAGACAGACAGACACAACAAGAAACACAGCACCTTCTCTTTATCCATCTGTTTCTAGTTGGTCAGGATTTGTATGTATGGCAAGATGGGCTCTGCTAGCCTGGGTTAAACTACACTGAATGCTATAAAATTACAGTGATCACTATTGAGTGTTGTTTAACCAGGCTCGGGGTCTGCTGCTGCATAGAAAGTCTTAAGCGATCCCCAAAGTCATCATACTTCTGAAAGAGGTGGCTCTTATATTTGAACAGGCTACCCAGCAAGCTAGCTAGCTAAACAAGCTAGAAATGAACCAAAACATTGTTTAGAAAGTTGCTTTCAGTTGCCTGGCTTGCTGGATTGACATATATTAAATGTATTGGTGTTAAAATACAGCAGTTATGCTATTTGGGACCACCAGGCTGCTGATGTCATGCAGCCTGTCGTTTTTTATGTTTATACTTTTTTATAACAACAACGACAAGTTTTATGTCGGACGACAATAGAATATTCATGATGTTACTGCGACAACTGTCTCCAAACATGTCGATAGACCAACTGTAAACCAACCTTTAGTGGTACAGACCCCTCATCCTCCTCCCCACAGTGATATATCCCATTACCCATTTTCCCTTAAAGCTTTAGGCAGTAAAAACTGTTCAACAAATCAGAACTGGTTACAAGGAGTTAAACTCTAGAACTTAACACTGAGAATAGCAATGCCATTGTCAACAGAACCTGCAATTAGATACTGTGTAAGAGCATGTAGAGAAGGAATGGCTTGACAGTAACGTTTAATTTTGAGGGCCTGAGCAGCTATGATAGGTTTAGTGCTACGGTATGTTCTTGACCCCACTTCTAAAAGCATTATCTACACACCAATTGCTCCACATAAACACACAGACATTGACACACAAACACACACACACATGCATGCAAGCACACATGGCATACACACACACTCATGCACAGAGTGGTGTAAAGTACTTAAGTAAAAATACTTTAAAGTATTACTTAAGTCAATTTTTGGGGTATCTGTACATTACTTTACTATTTATATTTTTGACTACGTTTTACTTTTACTTCACTACATTCCTAAAGAAAATATTGTACTTTTTACCCCATACATTTTCCCTGACAACCCAAAGTACTCGTTACATTTTGAATGCTTAGCAGGACAGGAAAATTGTGAAATTCACACACTTATCAAGAGAACACCTGGTCATCCCTACTGCCCCTGGTCTGGCGGACTCACTAAACACAAATGCATCTTTTGTAAATAATGTCTGAGTGTTGGAGTGTGCCCCTGGCTATCCGTAAATTTTAAAAACAAGAAAATGGTGCCGTCTGCTTTGCGTAGTATAAGGAATTTGAAATGATTTATACTTTTACCTCTACTTTTGATACTTAAGTATATTTGAGCAATTACATTTACTTTTGATACTTAAGTATATTTAAAACCAAATACTTTTAGACTTTTACTCAAGTAGTATTTTACTGGGTGACTTTCACTTTTACTTGAGTAACTTTCTATTAAGGTATCTATACTTTTACTCAAGTATGACAATTGGGTACTTTTTCCACCACTGCACACACGCAACCCCACACACACACACACGTGCACGCTCACACACACTAATATCCCTAATTCCCTCTACACAAAAACACTAACACAATGCAGCACAAATCCAAAAGTCCAGAGCCAGACCACTTTCGACCCTTGCTTTCCACAAATTCTCTCCATCCAATCCATCCATCTACACATTCCACACACTCCAAACACAACTACGACCATAACAATAACATTACCTCTCCTCATCCTCCGACCGACACGCTTCACTGGAAACCTAACCCACCAAAACAAGCCTTGTAAGTCGCGGCGCGACACACTCCCAAGAGTCTGTTACAGACACACACACACGCACAGGCACACACACACACACACATGCCCCCACACACACACACTCCCAAGAGCCTGTTACAGACACACACACACGCACAGGCACACACACACACACAGACACACACACACACGCCCCCACACACACACACTCCCAAGAGCCTGTTACAGACACACACACACGCACAGGCACACACACACACACAGACACACACACACACGCCCCCACACACACACACTCCCAAGAGCCTGTTACAGACACACACACACGCACAGGCACACACACACACACACACACACACACACGCACAGGCACACACACACACACATGCCCCCACACACACACACTCCCAAGAGCCTGTTACAGACACACACACACGCACAGGCACACACACACACACACACACACACACACACACACACACACACACACACCACGCACAGGCACACACACACACACATGCCCCCCCACACACACACACACAGTCCCAAGAGCCCGTTTCCTGGGGTAGAGTTTCAGTCCTTCTACTAAACTGTTGCTGTTCGGGGTCTATAGTAGAAGACAGGGGGAAGAGAGAGAGAAGAGAGAAAGAGAGCGAGGGACACAATGGATGAGAGGCACCGCCTGACACGGGTTACACCTGAGTTACACCTGCATCGGGTTGCTGTGTCTCTCAACTGGGAGGGAGGGAGGGAGGGAGGGAGGGAGATGAGGGGAAGGAGGTGTAGAGTGGTGGAGGAGAGGAGGAGAGGAGGGAAAGAGGAGAGAATTTTGATCTCGCAAAAGCAGAGTTTCTAAAATGGTGGTTTGACTCGGGAACCTAATTGTTGTGGATGAAAACAGAAGCTGGAACCACATCTATTTGATGGGTGAAAGTATAATAATTTTGTCATATACACCAGTTAGGTGCAGTGAAATGTTTTTGTTTTTTACACTACTGCTTTAAAGCACCAACATACAGAAACTTCTTATTTTACATTTTAGTCATTTAGCAGACGCCCTTATCCAGAGCCACTTACAGTTAGTGAGTGCATACATTTTTCATACTGGCCCCCTGTGGGAATCGAACCCACAACCCTGGCGTTGCAAGCGCCATTCTCTACCAACTGAGCTACAGGAGGGCCTATGAAGGAGACAATGAGTAAACAGGAAGTAAACTGGAACTTGCAATATGTGTTTGTCTGCTGGCTGCCGTGTGTGTTGCAGAGTGTTTAGGTTCGTGGTGTGCTTGGCCCTGACCAGTACCTCTCTGACTGCATTTCACTAGTAATGTTGTTCATTTTGAAATATGTCTATGTAAACACAAACCTATGAGAGTGTATGTAAACACACACATTTGCACACTCAAACTCTTTCCCTCTCTCCGGCACACACACACTCTCATGAACACACAGGCCTCTCTCACATACACCCTCACTCTGACACACACACACTTCTTTGTGTGTGAGATAAGCATCGACACACAGCTGCCAGCACCTTCTCTATGTCACCTGCATTAATAACAGCTGCCAGCCAGGTCTACTGGGCTGGTTCTCTAATTAAACATATCAGAGCTGACATTGTGGTTCAGACTCTAGACCAGAGAGAGAGAGAGAGAGAGAGAGAGAGAGAGAGAGATGCACACACACACACACACACTTCTTCATAAAAACTTATGGGCATATATACGCAAATGCGCGCCCACACACGGCTACTCCATACAAACACATGCTTACTCAAAATTGACTCACTAACACACACGTTTGGCCACACACCCCTAGCCAGACACATGGTCACCATAAACACAGACCTTACTATGCTGGCTCAGGAGAGAGAGACTAATAAACACAGAGAGAGAGAGAGAGAGAGAGAGAGAGAGAGAGAGAGAGAGAGAGAGAGAGAGAGAGAGAGAGAGAGAGAGAGAGAGAGAGAGAGAGAGAGAGAGAGAGAGAGAGAGAGAGAGATGTGGTTGTCAGAGAGCTCACTACTCCTTCACATACCCAAAACCAATGGAGAGTGAAAGACCATAGCTATGTGGTAAACTCCCCAGGCTAAGGAATACATTACTCAACAGCAGGCTGTAGTTATGTCTGTAAAGACATGTTGCCTCTGATGAGACAGTGGCGAGGCCTTAGGGACAATGACAGTGTCTTGGGGACAATAGAGCATTTGGCATTGGAATGATGACACTCAACTCCGCCCACCGTTTTTAAACTGATATGTGTTCCATAATTCCCTCTGCTTCCTGTACCGGCAGTATACCGGTAGAATAGTATCTCAAGAATCTGCTAGAGTGACATATCTCACTTTTTAATCTCTCTCTCTCTCCACTTATTTCCCCCCTTCTTTAATCTCTCTCTATGTGATGAGTACTGAGGATACCAAGAGGCAGGACGCAGAAATCAACAATGTAAAGGTTTACTTAACACTGAGCAAGAGAACAACACAGAGCGAGTACACGACATGACACTAACAATCACACACACAACACAACACTGAACAGTCCAGGGCTATATAGGGGTGGTGATGAGAGGTGGTGCGCTCAGACCGGTGGCTCAGTAGACCAGCAAATCTGATTCGCCGGAGGGGAGCAACGGGAGGAGACGTGACACTATTTCCTTAATCTCTCTCTCTCTTGCTCGTTCTGACAGCTCTACCTTGCAGATCTTTTTTCTCTCTCTCTCTAACCTGTCAGTTTTATTAGCTGTTTTGAGACAGTCTGTCTTTCTCTATATGCCATAGGTGAGAACAACATGAAACGTACAGTAATGGCTTCCAGGTGTACATGAGGGCCAAGCAGAGTAAACATGGTTTGGAAAGAGTTGAGAGGCTTTGAGACTTGAGAAAAGTACACTGGTTAATGTCAAAATGTATATGAGAGAGAGAGAGAGAGAGAGAGAGAGAGAGAGAGAGAGATAAAAAGACAGAGAGCATGGTAAGGAATGTATTGGATGCCAGCTGTGAGGAACATGTACTAGACTGACATGTAGGTGTGCTTCTTGTCACACTCCTGTACTCTTCCATCACCTAAACACACACGCTCCTGTTCTGTTCTAACAATAGCAGCACTGTTCACCCCAGTTCCTAGAAGAAGGACAAACTTAGTAGCTCCCATTTTATGTGTCTAGTATCAGATCACTTAAACAGATTCAATGGAGAAGCTCCTGCTCTTTACTACAATTAAATAAATAGGATGTTTTATGACGTCGCCTTCTCTCTAGGGCTAGTTGAGATGGGTGGATGTGGTAACCTAGTCCCATGCCTCCTTCTCTCTAGGGCTAGTTGAGATGGGTGGATGTGGTAACCTAGTCCCCGCCTCCTTCTCTCTATGGGTAGTTGAGATGGGTGGATGTGGTAACCTAGTCCCACACCTCCTTCTCTCTAGGGGTAGTTGAGATGGGTGGATGTGGTAACCTAGTCCCATGCCTCCTTCTCTCTATGGGTAGTTGAGGTGGGTGGATGTGGTAACCTAGTCCCACGCCTCCTTCTCTCTGTGGGTAGTTGAGGTGGGTGGATGTGGTAACCTAGTCCCATGCCTCCTTCTCTCTATGGGTAGTTGAGATGGGTGGATGTGGTAACCTAGTCCCACGCCTCCTTCTCTCTGTGGGTAGTTGAGGTGGGTGGATGTGGTAACCTAGTCCCATGCCTCCTTCTCTCTATGGGTAGTTGAGGTGGGTGGATGTGGTAACCTAGTCCCATGCCTCCTTCTCTCTATGGGTAGTTGAGGTGGGTGGATGTGGTAACCTAGTCCCATGCCTCCTTCTCTCTATGGGTAGTTGAGGTGGGTGGATGTGGTAACCTAGTCCCATGCCTCCTTCTCTCTATGGGTAGTTGAGGTGGGTGGATGTGGTAACCTAGTCCCATGCCTCCTTCTCTCTATGGGTAGTTGAGGTGGGTGGATGTGGTAACCTAGTCCCATGCCTCCTTCTCTCTATGGGTAGTTGAGGTGGGTGGATGTGGTAACCTAGTCCCATGCCTCCTTCTCTCTATGGGTAGTTGAGGTGGGTGGATGTGGTAACCTAGTCCCATGCCTCCTTCTCTCTATGGGTAGTTGAGGTGGGTGGATGTGGTAACCTATATTAGTTTACAGAGATATTTAAGATAATGTAAAGACGGTGGCTGGTTTTATAGAGAAGTCAGATGTGTTAGTACTTGTCTGGAGTCTCTAGATCCTCTCTACCATGACTGTTGCCTACAGGGTAAACACATACATACACACACACACACACACACACACACACACACACACACACACACACACACACACACAAACACACACACACACACACAGAAACACACACACACACACACACACACACACACAAACACAAACATACACACACACACACACAGGAACACAAACATACACACAAACACAAACATACACACACACACACACAGAAACACAAACATACACACACACATACACGCAGGAACACACATACAGTATGTACCAATCTTGAGTAACATTTGGGACTACCTGTTTTTCCTGCTTTTGTTTATGGACTCTTAAGAAAGAGATTCATCAAAGATGCCTAAAAACCCTGGGGTGTTTACTCAACACTACACAAAGCTACAACTGCCAAAGAACATATCCATGTTGAATTGACAATTGCAAATCATGTCAACACACACTGTGTGAGTGTGTGTTTTAAACAGACCCAGGCCCTGTGGCTGTGCCTCACTCTCCACCTCTCTCTCCCTCTCTCTCTAACCTGCAGGCCTGTCATATCTTTCAGCGAATAGTGATGAGTCTCTTGAGTCTCTTCCACTTAGCTACAGGTGTGCCAGGGGGAGAGAACGGCTCTTTACAGGCTGCAAACACACACACACACAAACAGAGGAACAGCTGGGACACAGGTTTGCAAGGCCCGATCTATCGTCAGTCCCCCTACCCCTCCTCCTCCCTCCAGGTGCCTGAGTTCCCCCCAACCTCTATCCCGTGTCTCCCCTCTGTGGGCCCCAACATAGTGATAGACCTCCCCATGTCTAACTGGAGCTGTAAACAGTAGACACCTCATAGCTTGGGGAGCTGTAAACAGTAGACACCTCATCGCTTGGGGAGCTGTAGGGGTTATATGAGTGTGGTCATGTCAGCCCACTGCCACAATATGGACTGTATCTGACACACACACATATACACATACACACACACACACACACAGAGAGAGACAGACACACACACTCCCAGGAACACATTCACAAACACACACACAAACATACACTCCAAAAATCACATCTGCCATATTAGTTAGCCACACACCCGACTCCTCGTTAGCACACTGACCTTCTATGTGCCTATGCCAATAAGACACATACACTACACATTAAACTACACTACACTACACATTAATCTACACTACACTACACACACACGGTTGGATCACCTCATCACCCCAGCGTTAAGCCAGTGAGGGGAGTTATACTGCAGATGTCTGTGGAGATTTAGGAGCAAAGAAAAAGGGGATACTTAGTCAGTTGTACAACTGATTGCATTCAACCGAAATGTGTCTTCCGCATTTAAACCAACCCCTCTGAATCAGAAAGGTGCGGGGGGGAGGGGGCCTTAATCGACGTCCACGTCATCGGTGCCTGTGGGAGCAGTTGTTGTTGGGAGTTAACTGCCTTGCTTAAGGGCAGAACGGCAGATGTATCCACCTTGCCGGCTCGGGGAATCGAACCAGCAAACTTTTGGTTACTGGCCCAAAGATGGACTGAGAGGGGGGTATTCGTCCATTGGTGTGTGTTTGTGCATGAGTGTGACTCAGTTAGGTTTAGGTAAGAATAGTGTGAACAAGTTAAAAATGAAAATGTGTGTTTTGAGGGAACTGGTGTGAAACTAAGGGAGCAGGAATGTTGTATGGGGGAAATGAAAGATGATGTGTAGGTTACTGAACTTTAATGTTTACTCTCTCACATAACTGTTTACTCAAACTTGTCATGGACCCCTGGACACACACTCATAGAGAGAGAGAGAGAGAGAGAGAGAGAGAGAGAGAGAGAGAGAGAGAGAGAGAGAGACAGAGACAGAGAGAGAGAGAGAGAGAGAGAGAGAGAGAGAGAGAGAGAGAGAGAGAGAGAGTGAGACACAGAGAGAGAGACACACAGAGACAGACAGAGAGAGACACACAGAGAGCGAGAGAGAGAGCAAGAGAGAGAGACACACAGAGAGCGAGAGAGAGAGCAAGAGAGAGAGACACAAAGAGAGAGAGAGACAGAGAGAGAGAGAGACACAGAGACAGAGACAGAGACAGAGACAGAGACAGAGACAGAGACAGAGACAGAGAGAGACAGAGAGAGAGAGAGAGAGAGACAGAGACAGAGACAGAGACAGAGACAGAGACAGAGACAGAGACAGAGACAGAGACAGAGACAGAGACAGAGACAGAGAGATATTAGAGAACTTAAACTGACCATCCGTTCACTCCAGTCTCCTTCACGGTGTCCTGGTGAAGTATTCAATTAGTCTAACCAGAACTGTGTTCCTACGTGTTTATTTGGTGGATAAAGCCATTTAGCCAGTGACCTCTGTTTGTTCATAGACCCCAGAGACAGACACATTCTGGGTGGAGGTTGACTGATCTAAGGATCAGATTACCTTCCCCAAATCCTATCCTTAAATATTAGGAGGGCGGAGGCATAAACTGAACTTAAATCAGAATGTGCAGGAAAATGTTTAAAACACACACACACAATGTAGGATAAATCACTTCACACACTCTGCTTGCTCTGAGAGAAGGTGTTGACATATGACTTATAGTGAAGTCATGGAGGCATTTGCAATGTTTGGTAAGGGACTACAAAATGATGTCATTCAAGACCTTCTATGTTGTGTGTTTGTTTTCATTCATACATTACTTAGAGGGAAGAAAGAGGAGGGAGAGAGAGAGAAAGAGGAGGGAGAGAGAGAAAGAGGAGAGAGAGAGAGAAGAGAGAGAGAAAGAGGAGTGAGAGAGAGAAAGAGGAGGGAGAGAGAGAAGAGCGAGAGAAAGAGGAGGGAGAGAGAAAGAGGAGGGAGAGAGAGAAAGAGGAGGGAGAGAGAGAAGAGAGAGAGAAAGAGGAGGGAGAGAGAAAGAGGAGGGAGAGAGAGAGAGAAGAGGAGGGAGAGAGAGAAGAGAGAGAGAAAGAGGAGGGAGAGAGAGAAAGAGGAGGGAGAAAGAGAAGAGAGAGAGAAAGAGGAGGGAGAGAGAATGAGGAGGAGAGAGAAAGAGGAGGGAGAGAGAGAAAGAAAGAAAATATATAGTCACTTCTCACCTATAATGTACAGACACAGAGCACTACTCTGTTTGTGTTAACACACACACACACACACAAACACACACACAAACACACATGACCAGTATGTGAAATTCAAACAGATTTTACTGATAAACCTCAATAGTCTACAGTAAAATAGTCAATTGATTCAACACGCTGACACCCAGGAACAGTGCAGCTCTGTTGTGGTTTATACAGTGAGATCTGTACATAACAAATACCAACGCTATCTCTATCTCTACTGTTATCTCTAACAGAGGTTCTGCCTGGGGTACATTTCCCTCAGTGCAGCTCTCCATTACAGATATCAATGGTACTATATTTAGAGGATATATAAGCACAATAGTTTTACAGTGTAGGGTCTCTATGGTATAACTGTGGCTGATCAATTGACGGTGGTTGATCAATTGAGGCTTTTGTAAAGGATTTTATCATCAGCAAAGTTTGTGTGTGTATGTAGTATGTGTGTGTGTGCGTGCGTGCGTGTGTGTATTAGCGTGTCTGTCTATTGACAGAGTGTATCGTTGTAAAGGTCGTTCACACACTGATTGTGATTACAGAATGTGCAGAATTGTTAGGCGTTCCTAAAAGACCAGCTCCTTGTCACAGACTATCAGATAACTTTCTCCCATATTGAACAACATTCCAACCCATGTTATTCTGGATCAACACACACACACACACACAGCATTCATATCTCCATATCTAGCATTAACATCATCATCTCAGGCCAAATCCATTTTCTATTCGTCACTGTCATCATGTGTTCTCATCAAAACCTAATAGCCCTGTAGTCTGAACAGTTGGGGTCAAGCCTTGGTCAGGCAGTCTAAAAGCCACAAAGTCATCATCAGTCTGTTCAGTATTTCTGCAGCTGATTGACTCTCAACAGACTGCAGTGTGCTAGCTGTGATTGTCTTGGCTGTACAAAGTGTGCTCAGCCTCAGAGGAATGCCTCATTTTAACTGGACAGCATTGCCATCGAAGACCAAACTTTGTCCCCCATCTCAACTTTACCTCTCTCTCTCTCTCTCTCTCTCTCTCTCTCTCTCTCTCTCTCTCTCTCTCTCTCTCTCTCTCTCTCTCTCTCTCTCTCTCTCTCTCTCTCTCTCTCTCTCTCTCTCTCTCTCTCTCTCTCTCTCTCTCTCTCTCTCTGAAAGGGCATCAAGTGCAAACACACACACGCTTTCATTACTTCCCTCACCTCTCCCGCCGGTGTATAAAATGCTGTCGCTGCGTAACTTTTGATCCATTCTCCTTCACTTTGAAGTGGCTACAGCCCTCATCTGTTAACAACATGGCCAGATTAAAAAGTACTATAGGCTCAGGGAGCTGTAGTGTGAGAGGAGGATGTGAACAGGGAAGTTAAGAGGGGCAATCTGGGATTGGTACTTCCATTTCTTTATTTTTAAATTAAGTTTGTACAGTATGGTGACCGCTTTGTTGTTGTTTGAATCCCAGATTGCCCCTTTAAGTATCCTGAAGCAACCTTCAATACTTCAATATTACCCAGAGGTTTATTTTACTTCTTGTTGAGACAAAGGTCTCCTTTACTTGAGTAAACAAACCAATAACACTGATTGACATTGTAAACGTTCCAAGTTGTATGGTGATCATACAGGTATGACTGGTATGTTGTCTACTATACCTGAAAGAACAAATTCAAACTGAAGTACACACACACACAAACACAAACCCCTCGACCCTAGTCCTTCTTCCCTGCCAGTTTCCTGCCTGCCAAAACTCCTACATGCCCAATCCTGGCCCTCCGCCCAAAACGCACACACACGCTCCTGGACCCTGGTCCTTCCACCTCGTCAGTTCCCTGTCCTGACCTGTGTTCTGACTGGCCCCTCCAGCTGCACCCCCCTCTGACTTCTGACCCCCTAATCCGCCCGCCACCCGTAGGGGGGAGCAGAGCGGGCAGAAGTATGAGAGGTCTGGGGAGGGGGGAGCAGGAGCAGACAGAGGTATGAGAGGTTTGGGGAGGGGGGAGCAGGCCAGAGTACAGGAACAAGCAACTAACAGCTCTTCATTGTAGTAGAAAGGAGGGGAACAGAATGTGCCTGTCTATTCAATGGAAGTCTGACAGCTGGACATCCTTACAGAAAGTTACCGTACATTTAACTGCAAAACATGTGTGCATGTTAACATGTCTGCGCATCTGTGTGTCCTTATGATGTGTGTGTGTGTGTGTGTGTGTTTTCCCACTGTGTTTCCAAACACAGGGCTGTATGAAGCTCTGGGTCTCAGAGCAGGCTGTTGCCAAGGGAAACACAGAATACATTTACCACGAAACCCACACATACATACCTCAACAAACTCTGTCATCACTCACACAAATACAGTGGGGAAAAAAAGTATTTAGTCAGCCACCAATTGTGCAAGTCCTCTGTAGCTCAGCTGGTAGAGCACGGCGCTTGTAACGCCAAGGTAGTGGGTTCGATCCCCAGGACCACCCATACACAAATAAATGTATGCACGCATGACTGTAAGTCGCTTTGGATAAAAGCGTCTGCTAAATGGCATATTAATATTATTAATATTAAAAAGATGAGAGAGGCCTGTAATTTTCATCATAGGTACACGTCAACTATGACAGACAAAATGAGAAAAAAAATCCAGGAAATCACATTGTAGGATTTTTAATGATTTATTTGCAAATTATGGTGGAAAATAAGTATTTGGTCAATAACAAAAGTTTCTCAATACTTTGTTATATACCCTTTGTTGGCAATGACACAGGTCAAACGTTTTCTGTAAGTCTTCACAAGGTTTTCACACACTGTTGCTGGTATTTTGGCCCATTCCTCCATGCAGATCTCCTCTAGAGCAGTGATGTTTTGGGGCTGTCGCTGGGCAACACAGACTTTCAACTCCCTCCAAAGATTTTCTATGGGGTTGAGATCTGGAGACTGGCTAGGCCACTCCAGGACCTTGAAATGCTTCTTCACGAAGCCACTCCTTCGTTGCCCAGGCGGTGTGTTTGGGATCATTGTCATGCTAAAAGACCCAGCCACGTTTCATCTTCAATGCCCTTGCTGATGGAAGGAGGTTTTCACTCAAAAATCTCCACGATACATGGCCCCATTCATTCTTTCCTTTACACGGATCAGTCGTCCTGGTCCCTTTGCAGAAAAACAGCCCCAAAGCATGATGTTTCCACCCCCCATGCTTCACAGTAGGTATGGTGTTCTTTGGATGCAACTCAGCATTCTTTTGTCCTCCAAACACGACGAGTTGAGTTTTACCAAAAAGTTATATTTTGGTTTCATCTGACCATATGAGATTCTCCCAATCCTCTTCTGGATCATCCAAATGCACTCTAGCAAACTTCAGATGGGCCTGGACATGTACTGGCTTAAGCAGGGGGACACGTCTGGCACTGTAGGATTTGAGTCCCTGGCGGCGTAGTGTGTTACTGATGGTAGGCGTTGTTACTTTGGTCTCAGCTCTCTGCAGGTCATTCACTAGGTCCCCCCGTGTGGTTCTGGGATTTTTGCTCACCGTTCTTGTGATCATTTTGACCCCACGGGGTGAGATCTTGCGTGGAGCCCCAGATCGAGGGAGATTATCAGTGGTCTTGTATGTCTTCCATTTCCTAATAATTGCTCCCACAGTTGATTTCTTCAAACCAATCTGCTTACCTATTGCAGATTCAGTCTTCCCAGCCTGGTGCAGGTCTACAATTTTGTTTCTGGTGTCCTTTGACAGCTCTTTTGTCTTGGCCATAGTGGAGTTTGGAGTTTGATTGTTTGAGGTTGTGGACAGGTGTCTTTTATAGTGATAACAAGTTCAAACAGGTGCCATTAATACAGGTAACGAGTGGAGGACAGAGGAGCCTCTTAAAGAAGAAGTTACAGGTCTGTGAGAGCCAGAAATCTTGCTTGTTTGTAGGTGACCAAATACTTATTTTCCACCATAATTTGCAAATAAATTCATTAAAAAATCCTACAATGTGATTTTCTGTATTTTTTTCTCAATTTGTCTGTCATGGTTGACGTGTACCTATGATGAAAATTACAGGCCTCTCTCATCTTTTTAAGTGGGAGAATTTGCACAATTGGTGGCTGACTAAATACTTTTTTCCCCACTGTATGCACACTGATCCATCCACTTCCCAGTAAGCGACAGAGTGGATCTACCTTCTGTTTCCCAACCAGCCTCTCTCATCACCTGGTGTGGCTGTAGTTGTGGAGCTGATCTGAGCTAGAGAGACAAGGCCTTTGAAGTGCTTTGAGAAGACCCTGTAGCCTCAGTCTACTGTCTATCTGAGTGTGTATACAGGGGTGAGGGCCTCTGAATGGGGTGTGTGGGGGGGGGCTGTGTGTGTGTGTGTGTGTGTGTGTGTGTGTGTGTGTGTGTGTGTGTGTGTGTGTGTGTGTGTGTGTGTGTGTGTGTGTGCGCGCGTGTGTGTGTGTGTGCGTGCGTGTGTGTGCGTGTGTGTGTAGGATTGAGGGGCTATTGTATGGGATGAAAAGGCGTGTGTGTGCATAACCCAGACTGCGTCCTTGGGGAGAGGGGTGAGAGGCGAGGGGATTAGGGCTGGCTGGGGGTAGGGGTGGGGGTCAAAACTGAGAGAGGGGTGGAGGGAGTCAAAATAACTCTTAGCCTCAGGTACTATATAAGATTAGTCTGTAGACTGATCAGGCATCTGAATATGCAAATGTCTCTCTCGCTCTACCTCTCCACCTCTCCCTCTCTACCTCAAGTGACGAGCGCTAAAGGTTCCTCTTTCAGAGTAGTATACTGAGGAATGTAATGAGGAGGCTATATGTGTCACGCTCAATACCTTCCCACTGGACCACTGTATTTACCCAACACGCTCTGAGGATTCGGGGGGAGGGTTTTATGGAGGTGCACCACAGGGGAGCAAAGGGGAGCCACCCGTAAACCTCTCCCTAGGGGGTCTGGGTTCTGAGAATCATAGGTTCCCCTCCGATGAACATGTCAAGTCAGTGCTGTGTTAGACTAGCGGTAAAATTCCTTGAGTGTCAGGAAAGCTGTCACATTAAGATAATTCATTGTGGAAAGGTAAAGATACTGTTAAAGAGCAGTGGAACATGTAGGCTATAGGCTAAATGCCACATGTCAAAGAAAGGTATATTACAGCCACCTCGCAGTTCAACCAAGGAGCATAAAATCAAGAACAAACTGTCTACAAAACACATTCAGCCACTCATTGAGGACAAGGGACATATTCATTATAATAATGTTAAGTCCTGTTTCTCTCTTTTCGGCATTGAAGGAGAACAATGGACATACAATGCAAGTTATCTATTACTGTATTAAAACCTGTCTTTCTCAGCATCAGGATGATTCATGTTGGGTTAGGAGGAGACGCTCGCTGTTTTATCACACATGGCGACAACTTCCCCTAAACGCTCCAAATGCTCCCACATGAACCAGAGCCCCACTCCCTTTGTCTGTGTCTGCACAGCTGCAGGGCAGGAGACTGGACTGCGACTGGAGAAAGAGCAGAGCGGTAGGGAGAGAACAGTGTGGCAGCGAGAGAAAGAACTGAGAGCAGATAGAGGGAGACAGAAAAGAATGACAGAGAGAGAGAGAGAGAGAGAGAGAGAGAGAGAGAGAGAGAGAGCTGAGCTCATGGAGGTTTTAATTCCTTAATTGTCCCTAACAAGGGGAACCCTCAGTAACAGCTGACCTGGAGGACCTAGAGGGAGCACCACCAAAGCACCACAGGGCACAGTTAAGCCTGGCTAAGAGGAGAGGATTTATACTGCTGCTGTTGTTGTTGTTGATAACACTACAACCATGCACAACCACTTCTCATTCTCTAATAGCTGCTTCGCACTCTTTAGATTAACACACACGCACACACACGCACACACACACACACTCAAGCACGCATTCATGGCCACGCATGCACATATACACAAATACACACACACCAAACAAAATCCTATTCACCTTGTACCTCTTAGCTTCCTTCACAAAGCTCTCCTTCAGGGCCCCCCCCATATTTAGTTGTCATGGTGGCATGACCCAAACACTTATTAGCTGACCCCTGGGATTAGTCCAAGACCAAAGTGTGGTGGTGGGGGGGGGGTCTCACAATGTGTGTGTGTGTGTGTGTGTGTGTGTGTGTGTGTGTATGTGTGTCAGCATCTTACACGTTCTTTAATTAAATTGCTGAGACACCAAGTCAGGAATGTTTGCTTTCTCTCTTGCTCTCTAGTGCTGATCTCATCCTCCTCCTCCCTCGTTCTCTCTGTCCCTCCATCTCTGTCTTTACTTTTCCCATCCCTTCATAGACTTCAGTTTGTTTAGGTGTCCTTCCTGGCTGCCTCGCTGACCTGTATTTATCTCGCATGCTTTATTACATCTCTTCATACAAAGTCATTGACATAGAGGCCTCTGAATAACATTAGGTATACTTGTGTAGTCAAGTTGCATGTTGCTCAAAATCACAAATGTGCTATTCTCACTACTACAGCAATAATAGCATTTTTAGAATTTGGATTCTATTAAGTTGTTATTACCATTCCATTACTATTCTATTGTATACAAAGACAAGTCATCATAATCCAATGGGGTTAAAGTTGAAATAAACAAAGAAGAGATGACAACCCTGGTCGATTAGTGAGATAACAAGCTCTAATCCAATTACCTTTCAAACAAACAAACACACATGGGAAAAAACAACAACAACAACCAATAACACACCACCCTGACCTGCCTGCTGTGCTTCTAACAACCCACTGGGCACAGACGTCATGTCAACTAACGTGAATTCAACGTGAAATCAACAAAGAAATGTAGGTAAAATGTTGGATGAAAAAATTATGAAATTCCTTTACGTTAATGATTTTTTATTATTATTACTACATGGAAACAACGTTGATTCAACCAGTTTTTGCCAAGTTGGAGCCATATCTCTGTCCTGCATGCCTCTCTCTGTGAGGGTCTCTGGCTGCGCAGAGATTTTAATCTAGAATGGTGACCTATGCACCACACGGTAAAGATGTTTTGACACGCAAATATAACCGTCCATATCACATCTTGACAAAGATCAGCTTTCAAAGGTTTCTGTGGATGCGGTTTGGCTTGACAGACGGGTAAGGTAGGCTAAGTGAGATAGAATAGAACTATGTTGGGGTAGAAATGTTCGGCCATATGAACCTTGGCTATAGACCATTCAGTGCTCATTGTTCGTGGTGAAATCGATAAGCACTAATAATGGGAGACAAGTATGACATATAGGCTCCTACATCATGTGCGTTAAGAGAAAAACTCGGAAATGTTTTAATCTAAAATGTGATCACAAAACTCTTCTCTTCTTTCTAATAAAGACACACAGTAACAGGCATTCAGCTCACAGACAGTAACCCATAGAAATCCCTTTTATAACTTCCCGGAGCCATATCTCGCCTGAACAGTAAACACCGTCCGAAGTGCGCTTTGGAGCACATTGAACAACCTGCAGAATGATCGCGGTCTCCAAACTGTCCCAGACTAGGCTACTAGCCTACTTGTTGCCTTATTTCGATCATAAAGTCGCACCAAAAGTAGAAGAAAATTGTTCGTGAGACACCTACCTGGTAAAATTAACTGAAGTCCCGAAATGTGCTCAAAACACCACTATTTCTTATCCACTTTATCGACGTGTCTAGGAGGCTCAAATCCCTTTAACACAGTTGAATTGTCCACAAACTTCAGAAAGGTAGCCTAATGAAATCCCTGTGCAGAACATTGCCACTAGTTCCTTCTCGCTCTCTCTCTGTGTGTCAAAGTTGCGGTCCCGAAGTCTCCGAGAAATATGCGCCCTATGTCAAGCGCGTCCAAAGTTTTAACAATTGAAGGACGAGAGGCTCTGGCGCTTAAAAAAAATAAAAGTGGGAAGTGGGAGGTGCGTTCTGGTGTGAGCGCGCACCGCACTCGGCGCGTCCACGTTCCCGAATCTGGAGCGCAGAGATGGTCGCTATAGCCTACACCTGTAAAGGGGTCATACCATATCTGTAACAACATGGTGAAAAAGCTATGCGTCTGACCACATGACGTTCTTTTTTTATTGATTCTCGATTAAGGGGATATTCTTGAACATAACAAATACTCCACTGAGAATAAATCAAATTATTGCATAGAACAAGTCACTCATACAATGTTGTTTGCCTATTTGAATTGAAATAATTCACAATATAAACTATGCAAATATATAAGTTCACTGCGTGTTTATGACCAAATTTTCCAAATCATTTTCACAGACTAGGTCACTGAGGCTGTCACTTCACGCATAACACATATGCTTAGTTTCCATTGTAGTCTCCTAAATTTACGTTTCCATTTTAAGCTGGTATATCTACAGTTGAAGTCGGAAGTTTACATACACTTAGGTTGGAGTCATTAAAACTTGTTTTTCAACCACTCCACAAATTTCTTCTTAACAAACTATAGTTTTGGCAAGTCGGTTAGGACATCTACTTTGTGCATGACACAAGTCATTTATCCAACAATTGTTTACAAACAGATTATTTCACTTATAATTTACTGTATCACAATTCCAGTGGGCCAGACGTTTACATACACTAAGTTGACTGTGCCTTTAAACAGCTTGGAAAATTCCAGAAAATTATGTCATGACTTTAGAAGCTTCTGATAGGCTAATTGACATCATTTGAGTCAATTGGAGGTGTACCTGTGGATGTATTTCAAGGCCTACCTTCAAACTCAGTGTCTCTTTGCTTCACATCATGGGAAAATCAAAAGAAATCAGCCAAGACCTCAGGAAAAAAATTGTAGACCTCCACAAGTCTGGTTCATCCTTGGGAGCAATTTCCAAACGCCTGAAGGTACCACGTTCATCTGTACAAACAATAGTACGCAAGTATAAACACCATTGGACCACGCAGCTGTCATACCGCTCAGGAAGGAGACGCGTTCTGTCTCCTAGAGATGAACGTACTTTGGTGCGAAAAGTGCAAATCAATCCCAGAACAACAGCAAAGGACCTTGTGAAGATGCTGGAGGAAACAGGTACAAAATTATCTATATCCACAGTAAAACAAGTCGTATATCGACATAACCTGAAAGGCCACTCAGCAAGGAAGAAGCCACTGCTCCAAAAAGGCCATAAAAAAGCCAGACTACGTTTTCAACTGCACATGGGAACAAAGATCATACTTTTTGGAGAAATGGCCACTGGTCTGATGAAACAAAAATAGAACTGTTTGGCCATAATGACCATCGTTATGTTTAGAGGAAAAAGGGGGTTGCTTGCAAGCCGAAGAACACCATCCCAACCGTGAAGCACGGGGGTGGCAGCATCATGCTGTGTGTGTGCTTTGCTGCAGGAGGGTTAGGTGCACTTCACAAAGTAGATGGCATCATGAAGAAGGAAAATTATTGTGGATATATTGAAGCAACATCTCAAGACATCAGTCAGGAAGTTAATGCTTGGTCGCAAATGGGTCTTCCAAATGGACAATGACCCCAAGCATACTTCCAAAGTTGTGGCAAAATGGCTTAAGGACAACAAAGTCAAGGTATTGGAGTGGCCATCACAAAGCCCTGACCTCAATCCTATAGAAAAGTTGTGGGCAGAACTGAAAAAGCGTGTGCGAGCAAAGAGGCCTACAAACCTGACTCAGATACACCAGCTCTGTCAGGAGGAATTCACCCAACTTATTGTGGGACCCAAGTTAAACAATTTAAAGGCAATGCTACCAAATACTAATTGAGTGTATGTAAACTTCTGTCAAGTGTCAATGTGCAGCGGTAGGACGGAGTCAGGCGCAGGACACAGAACTGAGTAAACAACGTACTTTACTCAAAAAAATAAACAACACTAATTTCCACGCAGGGAAAACACACCAGCTCACATAAGTCTCAGACACAAAACAAAGAACAAACACGCACAAAACCATGTGGGAACCAGAGGGTTAAATAGGGAAATATTATAATGGAATGGAAACCAGATGTGTCCAATCAAGACAAAACAAATGGAAAAAGAAACGTAGATCGTGGCAGCTAGAAAGCCGGTGATGACGAAAGCCGAACGCTGCCCGAACAAGGAGAGGCACCAACTTCGGTGGAAGTCGTGACAACTTCTGACCCACTGGGAATGTGATGAAAGAAATTAAAGCTGAAATAAATAATTCTCTCTACTATTATTCTGACATTTCACATTCTTAAAATAAAGTGGTGATCCTAACTGACCTAAGTCAGGGAATTTTTACTAGGATTAAATGTCAGGAATTGTGAAAAACTGAGTTTAAATGTATTTGGCTAAGGTGTATGTAAACTTCCGACTTCAACTGTATATACGTGGTCTTGGGAAATAAGGTGATCCGACATGGAATACTTCGCCCGTCACAGAAGCTGTCAATGAGCTGTCGGCTGAGGCACTAAATTAAACCAAGGTGGGGGGGTGGGGTATAGTCGGTGCAGAAAGAGAGGGAAGGGAGCGAGAGAGAGGGGGAGAGTGTTTGTGTGTGTGTGTGTGTGTGTGTGTGTGTGTGTGCGCTCGCGTGCATGCATATGAGAGAGAGAGAGAGAGAGAGAGAGAGAGAGAGAGAGAGAGAGAGAGAGAGAGAGAGAGAGAGAGAGAGAGAGAGAGAGAGAGATGGATTGGTTTGGTGAACTAAGAGGAACTGACATCATGATATACTGATATGTCTTAGAGGCTACGGCTACATCACTAGAACATGTTCTTTATTACTTATTTCTCTCTCTCTCACACACACACATACAGAGAGACATCTGTTAGACGTTATGTGAGATGGGGTAGTGGTTCAGACAGACTATTACATGATTGACCAGAGTTCTCCAGTCCAGATCCAGATGAAATCCTGTTGCTATCCATTGCCTCCGATACACAACACACTCACTGAGGGGATAACTACTTAGCTACATGCTTATTAACAGTTGAATAACTTATACCAACCAAAACCCTTTAATATACACTGAACAAAAATATAAACACAACATGTAAAGTTACGTATTTCTCTCAAATTTTGTGCACAAATTTGTTTATATCCCTGTTAGTAAGCATTTGTCCTTTGCCAAGATAATCCATCCAACTGACAGGTGTGGCATATCAAGAAGCTGATTAAACAGCATGATCATTACACAGGTGCACCTTGTGCTGGGGACAATAAAAGGCAACTCTAAAATGTGCAGTTTTTGTCACACAACGCAATGCTACGGATGTCTCAATTTTTGAGGGAGTGTGCAAGTGGCATGCTGACTGCAGGAATGTCCACCAGAGCTGTTGCCAGAGAATTGAATGTTCATTTCTCTACCATAAGCCACCTTCAATGTCGTTTTAGAGAATTTGGCAGTATGTCCAGCCAGCCTCACAACCGCAGATCTTGTGTATGGTGTTGTGTGGACGTGTATGGTGTCTGGTGTCATTATGCACATAGTGCCCCATTTACATTTAAGTCATTTAGCAGACGCGCTTATCCAGAGCGACTTACAAATTGGTGCATTCAACTTAGGATAGCCAGTGGGACAACCACCCTATTTTTCTTATTTTTTATATTTTCAATATTATTATTATTATTTGTTTTTATATTATTATTTATTTTTTAATGGGGGGGGGGTATTATACTATTCCAGATATTCCTTAAAGAGGTAGGGTTTCAAGTGTCTCCGGAAGGTGGTCAGTGACTCCGCTGTGGCCCATGGTGGCGGTGGGGTTATGGTATTGGCAGACATAAGCTATGGACAACGAACACAATTTCATTTTATTGATGGCAATTTGAATGCACAGAGATACCGTGACGAGATCCTGAGGCCCATTGTTGTGCGAATCATCCGCCTCCATCACCTCATGTTTCAGTATGATAATGCACAGCCCCGTGTCACAAGGATCTGTACACAATTCCTGGAAGCTGAAAATGTCCCAGTTCTTCCATGGCCTTCATACTCACCAGACATGTCACCCATTGAGCATGTTTGGGATGCTCTGGATCGACGTGCTCCCGCCAATATCCAGCAACTTTGCACAGCCATTGAAGAGGACAGGGACAACATTCCACAGGCCACAATCAACAGCCTGATCAACTCTATGCGAAGGAGATGGGTCCTTGCTTCTGGAGCTTCTTTGGAACACCATTATGTTTGTCTTACTGAGATTCACTGTAAGGACCCAAGTCTGACAGAATCTGTGCAGAAGTTCTAGGTGCTTTTGTAGGCCCTCCTTAGTTGGGGACAGAAGTACCAGATCATCTGCAAACAGTAGACATTTGATTTCAGAGTCTAGTAGGGTGAGGCTGGGTGCTGCAGACTGTTCTAGTGCCCCTTGCCAATTCATTGATATAAATGTTGAAGAGGGTGGAGCTCAAGCTGCATCCCTGTCTCACCCCCTGGCCCTGAGGGAAGACATCTGTGTATTTATTGACAATTTTGACTGCACACATTGTTTGTGTACATTGGTTTTATAATATCATAGGTTTTCCACCCAACACCGCTTTCCATCAGTTTATACAGCAGGGGCCCATGGCAAATTGACTCAAAAGCTTTTTTGAAATTAACAAAGCACGAGAAGACTTTGATTTTGGTGTGTTTGTCAGTTAGGGTGTGCAGGGTGTATATTATGTGGTCTGTTGTACAGTATTTTGGTAAAAAGCCAATTTGACATTTGCTCAGGACATTGTTTTCACTGAGGAAATGTTGGAGTCTGCTGTTGATGAAACTGCAGAGGATTTTCCCGAAGATACAGTTGACACAGATTCTGCGGTAATTATTGGGGTCAAATTTGTCTCCACTTTTGTGGATTGGGGTGGTCAGACCTTGGTTCCAAATATTGGGGAAGATGCCAGAGCTGAGGATAATATTGAAGAGTTTGAGTATAGCCAACTTGAATTTGTGGTCTGTATATTTTATAATTTCATTTAGGATACCATCAACACCACAGGCCTTTTTGGGTTGGAGGGTGTGTATTTTGTCCTGTAGTTAATTCAATGTAATTGGATAATCCAATGGGTTTGGGTAGTCTTTAATAGCTGATTATAAGTTTAGTATATTATCATGTATATGTTTTTGCTCTTGGTTCTTTGTTATATGGCCGAAAAAGGTTGGAGAAGTGGTTTCTCCACACATCTCCATTTTGGATAGCTAGCTCTTTGTGTTGTTGTTTGTTCAGTGTTTTCCCATTTTCCCAGTAGGGACTTGATTTTATGGATTCTTCAATCACATTGAGCGGTTTTCTGACTTGCTGTTCCTTCTTTTTTGTTAGTGTTTTTCCGTGTTGTTTTAGAGTTTCCCCATAGTAAAGGCGTATCTTATGGTTTTATGGCTCTTTGTGTTTGTTATTGGTTAGGTTTATCAGATTCTTTCTTAGGTTTTTGCACTCTTCATCAAACCATTTCTCATTGTTGTTAACCTTCTTAGGTTTTCTGCTTGAATAAATTTTTTGGATATGTTAGCAGATATGTCAAATATACTATTCAGGCTTTCTACTGCTAAATTCACATCTTCACTATTGCAGATGTGTCCAGGAAGTTGTCTGGGAGGGATTGGATTCGTTTTTGACCAATTGTTCTTTGGTAGGTTTCTACACACACTATCTTCCTTCCATCTATAGCATTTCTGCATAGAATGCAGTTTGTTGGGCTTTGATGCCTCATGGTTGAGTATTGCTGTGTTCAAGTAGGCTGCTATTTTGTCGTATCTGATAGGGGTGTCAGTGGGTTGACTTTGAATGCTCTGAGAGACTCTGGGTTGATGTCTGTGATAAAGTAGTCTACAGTACTGCTGCCAAGGGATGAGCTGTAGGTGTACCTACCGTAGGAGTCCCCACGAAGCCTACCATTGACTATGTACAGATCCAGCATGCGACAGAGCTGGAAGAGTTATGACCCGTTTTTGTTGGTTATGTTGTCATAGTTGTGTCTGTGTTGTCGTAGTTGTGTCTAATTCTCTCTCTCTCTCTCTCTCTCTCTCTCTCTCTCTCTCTCTCTCTCTCTCTCTCTCTCTCTCTCTCTCTCTCTCTCTCTCTCTCTCTCTCTCTCTCTCTCTCTCTCTCTCTCTCTCTCTCTCTCTCTCTCTCTCTCTCTCTCTCTCTCTCTCTCTCTCTCTCTCTCTCTCTCTCTCTTCAATTCAATTCAATTCATGGGGCTTTATTGGCATGGGAATCATACATTATGTTTACATTGCCAAAGCAAGTGAAATAGATAATAAACAAAAGTGAAATAAACCATAAAAAACTAACAGTAAACACTACACTCACAAAAGTTCCAAAATAATAAAGATTTCAAATGTCATATTATGTCTATATACAGTGTTGTAATGACGTGCAAATAGTACAAAAGGGAAAATAAATAAACATAAATATGGGTTGTATTTACAGTGGTGTTTGTTCTTCACTGGTTGCCCTTTTCTTGTGGCAACAGGTCACAAATATTGCTGCTGTGATGGCATAGTGTGGTATTTCACCCAATAGATATGGGAGTTTATCCAAATTGGATTTGTTTTCAAATTATTTGTGGGTCTGTGTAATCTGAGGGAAATAGGTGTCTCTAATATGGTCATACATTTGGCAGGAGGTCAGGAAGTGCAGCTCAGCTTCCACCTCATTTTGTGGGCGGTGTGCACATAGCCTGTCTTCTCTTGAGAGCCAGGTCTGCCTTCGGCAGCCTTTCTCAATAGCAAGGCCATGCTCACTGAGTCTGTGCATAGTCAAAGATTTCCTTAATTTTGGGTCAGTCACAGTGGTCAGGTATTCTGCCACTGTGTACTCTCTGTTTAGGGCCAAATAGCATTCTAGTTTGCTCTGTTGTTTTGTAAATTCTTTCCAATGTGTCAAGTAATTCTCTTTTTGTTTTCTCATGATTTGGTTGGGTCTAAATGTGCTGTTGTCCTGGGGCTCTGTGGGGTCTGTTTGTGTTTGTGAACAGAGCCCCAGGACCAGCTTTCTTAGGGGACTCTTCTCCAAGTTCATCTCTCTGTAGGTGATGGCTTTGTTATGGAAGGTTTGGGAATCGCTTCCTTTTAAGTGGTTATAGAATTTAACGGCTCTTTTCTGGATTTTGATAATTAGCGGGTATCGGCCTAATTCTGCTCTGCATGCATTATTTTGTGTTTTTCGTTGTACACAGAGGATATTCCTGCAGAATTCTGCATGCAGAGTCTCAATTTGGTGTTGGTCCCATTTTGTGAATTCTTGGTTGGTGAGCGGTCCCCAGACCTCACAACCATAAAGGGCAATGGGTTCTATAACTGATTCAAGTATTTTTAGCCAGATCCTAATTGGTATGTTGAATTTTATGTTCCTTTTGATGGCATAGAAGGCCCTTCTTGCCTTGTCTCTCAGATCGTTCACTGCTTTGTGGAAGTTACCTGTGGCGCTGATGTCTAGGCCGAGGTATGTATCGTTTTTTGTGTGCTCTAGGGCAAGGGTGTATAGATGGAATTTGTATTTGTGGTCCTGGCAACTGGACCTTTTTTGGAACACCATTATTTACTTACTGAGATTTACTGTCAGGGCCCAGAAGATCTAGGTGCTGCTGTAGGCCACCAGATCATCAGCAAACAGTAGACATTTGACGTCAGATTCTAGTAGAGTGAGTCCGGGTGCTGCAGACTGTTCTAGTACCCTCGCCAATTCGTTGGGGCTTAAACTGCATCCCTGTCTCACCCCACGGCTCTGTAGAAAGAAATATGTGTTTTTTGCCCATTATAACCGCACACTTGTTGTTTGTGTACATGGATTTTATAATGTTGTATGTTTTTCCCCCAACACCACTTTCCATCAATTTGTATAGCAAATCTCTCTCCAGCATTACCCTAGAATGGGCTTATGCAATCAAACACACACAACAACCCCATTTGAGGTGCCGATCTGTTGCTAGAGTTCTGTTTCGGTGTATTGAACAATATACCCAGGCACTTTTCAATCTAGTTTTCACAAGCCCAACTTCCATAAACACAGCTACGACTCCCTGTTTGGTAACCTACTGTGTGACTATAGTTCTTACACTTCAGTGTTTCCTGACAGTATGAGTTTCATCACTCTTTTTCAGGACACAGTTAGAATCTTCACTCTCTGGAAGGACAGACAGAAATAAATTCATCTATTTTTGGTATTTGGTATTTTATTAGGATCCCCATTAGCTGTTGCAAAAGCAGCAGCTACTCTTCCTGGGGTCCACACAAAACATGAAACATGACATAATACAGAACATTAATAGACAAGAACAGCTCAAGGACAGAACTACATAAATGTAAAAAAATGGCACACGTATCCTACATATCAATACATACACACAATATCTAGGTCAAATGGTGGTGCTGGTGGTCTTGCTAACGTCAACGTGTAATTGTAAGTGTGTGTGCGTGTCGGTGGTGTGTGTGACATTTAGCCCCTTTGAGTGACCTGAGGTGAACCCGAGAGGAGATATACATAGATAGAGGCCCCTCAGACCCCTGATAGAATGTGTGTAATAGAGATAATAACACTATAAGATAATATAGTCATATTAGAGATCGTAATAACATAAGATTATATAGTCATATTGGAGATCATAATAATATAAGATAATATGGAAAATTAGAGATAATAATACTATAAGATAATATAGTCATATTAGAGATAATAATATAATGTAATGTAGAGATAGACATCATAATATAATGTAGACAGAGAGACATCATAATGTAATGTATACAGATATACATCATAATATAATGTAGAGAGATAGACATCATAATATAATGTTGACAGATAGATATCATAATATAATGTAGAGAGATAGACATCATAATATAATGTAGAGAGATAGACATCATAATATAATGTAGAGAGAGACATCATAATATAATGTAGACAGATATACATCATAATATAATGTAGACAGATATACATCATAATATAATGTAGACAGATATACATCATAATATAATGTAGACAGATATACATCATAATATAATGTAGACAGATAGACATCATAATATAATGTAGAGAGAGATATCATAATATAATGTAGACAGATATACATCATAATATAATGTAGAGAGATAGACATCATACTATAATGTTGACAGATAGACATCATAATATAATGTTGACAGATAGATATCATAATATAATGTAGAGAGATAGACATCATAATATAATGTTGACAGATAGACATCATAATATAATGTTGACAGATAGATATCATAATATAATGTAGAGAGATAGACATCATAATATAATGTTGACAGATAGAGGAGCCTGAGCAGTGTGTGAGACACAGTATAATACTGTACAATGTAACACGGTCATGTGGTTAGCTTTCCTCTTAGGTTTCCTGAAACATTTCTGCTAAGCGATCTACAGTCAGCACATACGGTATGTTCACTACACATATGGCTTAGAGAGTTTTTGTTGAACTGACAAGGGGAAACTATATGGGTCCTGTATATGGGTCCTGTATATGGTCTGTGTGGGAATAAATCCTGGATGTAGGATCTGTGAGAATAGGATCTGTTCTCATGCTTTGGTCGTACACTTGACATACAGATATACAACCTTTTCGTAGCAGATAGCAATGTAAATATTTGATCTAACGCAGGCCGTAACAGGACCTGCCTACTAATCAGATTTACTGACAGTGATGTCACACATACATCACTCTCTGTCCGATACGATGTCATTGACCTTTGACTCTTAATCTAAATGACTTGTGGATCCGTGGGAGCGTTGGGTTGACGTGGAAACAGACGTGATATAAAAGCCCCTTTGTATTGGTGTGTGTGTGGGTATTCACGGGAGTGATGCCACTGAGTGGCTTTCCAGGTACATGTTTGCTGAGTGCGAACGTAACTGTGTGTGTGTTCACGTGTGTGTGTGTGTTTAGGGAGAGAGAAAGAGGAACAGAGTTGACAGCAGTGCGGGAAAGCAAATAGCCAGGCTATTACCCAACAGGATGAGTTGGATTAGCTCTGGTACATTCTGGAGCTACAACAGGATCTCTAGCCAATAGGATGTTGTTGATGGGAGAACTGTAGTCAAAACTGGTTGCTATTCTCACTCTGGCCCAAATCTGATCTTGATATCTGTGTGGATGTAGTAAGTCTAGTTTTCCACAATGACATCAGAGCCAATTCATGCTATAGATAATAGCCTGGCTAGTTTATGCAAAAATCCACATTACATGTGCGTATAGCAAGTTAGGATTACGTCCTGTACTGCAGTAAACTGAAATCTTGTTCACTGTATAATCCATCTCTTCCTCCTCCTCCCTTTCTCACACTCCTCGCTCCCTCGTTCCTCACATGTGGTTTACAGGAATGTAAAGCGTACTACAGCAAACGTTGGGGGCTTTAACCAGAAGTAGGAGGGCGTGCGTGTGGCTTGAGTGCATGTGTGTGTGTGTGTCAACGTCCATGTGCATTCTTCTGCATGTGTTTTTGTGTGTGTTTTACAACACTTGTAGATATTGCAGGCATTTCGTTAATGATAAGTCGTAGCCTAGTACAGTCTCTGCCTGTAGACAACATGTCACAGGACTTAAATAGTTCTGGCGGAGATGAGGAGAGGAGGAAATGAGATTGCACTTGGAATTCAGATCCAGAGTAATGCTCTTCAGCGGGGCTAGTAAAACACAGTGTTAGAGAGAGAGAGAGCGAGAGACGGGGGGAGAGAGCGAGAGAGAGAGAGCGAAGGGGGGGAGACAGAGAGAGGGGGGGAGACAGAGAGAGAGAGAGAGAGAGACAGAGAGAGAGAGAGAGAGAGAGAGAGAGAGAGAGAGAGAGAGAGAGAGAGAGAGAGAGAGAGAGAGAGAGAGAGAGAGAGAGAGAGAGAGAGAGAGAGAGTAGATAATTCCACTTGATAAAACTGATCTTTATTTCTCTCTCCTCTGTCAATCTCTACTGGTGTATCGAGGCGGCAACCAGTGGCCTTGTTCTGGAAAGTGGCGGAAACGATCCAGAAAAAAAAACATGTTCATTGGACGCCTGGATAGGAGCTAGGCCTAACTCTGTCTGCACACACACACACACACACACACACATACCCATACAATATTACAGGTGTGTTCGTCCTCCATTCCGCTCTTAGTGCCAGCTCATTTTAAAGGCATTACCTGGGACGCCCGTCAGCTTGGGTCCTGCTGAAGGAGGGCATTGTTGGTAATGAGCTCCAGCTGTGCCCAGAGTGCTGACTGGCAGGTTGGCTGGGTTATAGCTGCCTGTACTGTGCCCAACTGACTCATTATTATAAACATAAAGCATTATTATTATAAAGCAGCAAACAGCGTATTGTAATTAAATATTGTGTTTACTAATATGTCGTAAAAACAGTAAAAAGTCATCTGTACTCAATACTGTCTCTACTCTCCACAATGGCTCTTCTTTGACTACTTTATGTATAGAATAACCATTATATTGTTAATTGTTAGTGCGCTGTAATCTAGTGTATCCACCTCTTAATCAGTAAATCACAAGTAACGCAAACATGACTATAACTAAACAACAAAAAGGCCAACATTTATGGGGAACTTATAGCCTGGTCCCAGATCTGTTTGTATTATCATGGCATGGCAATGAGTTGACAAGACAGCACAAACAGATCTGGGACCAGGCTAGGGGAATTAAGGTCTTCTTGTGAATATAATTCACAGGTTTTTCAGGAAGAGATTATTCAATGTTCTTTACAGCTGCTGATAGTCAGTCAGGTTAAGGGACATGTGAAAAAACAACGCTAGCTAACAACTGGAGTGTCTGTAACACAGGCCAAAGCTTGGTTCCCATGCCTCTCAATTCAATTTCAATTCAATAGAAGGGCTTTATTGGCATGGGAAACATATGTTTACATTGCCAAAGCAAGTGAAATAGATACTAAACAAAAGTGAAATAAACAAAAAATGAACAGTAAACATTACACTCACAAAAATTCCAAAAGAATAAAGACATTTCAAATGTCATATTACGTCTATATACAGTGTTATAATGATGTACAAATAGTTAAAGTACAAAAAGGAAAATAAAGAAACATAAATATAGGTTGTTTGTTCTTCACTGGTTGCCCTTTTCTTGTGGCAACAGGTCACAAATCTTACTGCTGTGATTGCACACTGTGGTATTTCACCAAATATATATGGGGAAAAAATGACTTGTTAAAAATAAATCCCCCAAAAAATAACAGAAAAGTGGTGCGTGCAAATGTATTCGCCCCCTTTGCTATGAAGCCCCTAAATAAGATCTGGTGCAACCAATTACCTTCAGAAGTCACATAATTAGTTAAATAAAGTCCACCTGTGTGCAATCTAAGTGTCACATGATCTGTCACATGATCTCAGTATATATACACTGGTTCTGAAAGGCCCCAGAGTCTGCAACACCACTAAGCAAGGGGCACCACCAAGCAAACGGTACCATGAAGACCTCTCCAAACAGGTCAGGAACAAAGTTGTGGAGTAGTACAGATCAGGGTTGGGTTATAAAAAAATATCTGAAACTTTGAACATCCCACGGAGCACCATTAAATCCATTATTAAAAAATGGAAAGAATATGGCACCACAGCAAACCTGCCAAAGAGGGCCGCCCACCAAAACTCACGGACCAGGCAAGGAGGGCATTAATCAGAGAGGCAACAAAGAGACCAAAGATAACCCTGAAAGAGCTGCAAAGCTCCACAACGGAGATTGGAGTATCTGTCCATATGTCACGATCGTTGAGAGACGGGTCGGACCAAGGTGCAGCGTGAAAAGCGTACATGTTTATTTATTAGAATAAACATACAAAAACAACAAAACAACGTGACGTGAAAGTCCTAACAGGAACAAGATCCCACAAACAAGGACTGCAACCAGGCTACTTAAGTATGATTCCCAATCAGAGACAATGAGTGACAGCTGCCTCTGATTGGGAATCGTACCCGGCCAAACATAGAAGTAAAACAACTAGAATCTAAACATAGAGATACAACAACCTAGAACTAAACATGCACACCCTGACCAAACTAACTAGAGTTCTATAGGTCAGGGCGTGACACCATAGGACCACTTTAAGCCGTACAATCCACAGAGCTGGGCTTTACGGAAGAGTAGCCAGAAAAAAGCCATTGCCTGAAGAAAAAAATAAGCAAACACGTTTGGTGTTCGACAAAAGGCATGTGGGAGACTCCCCAAACATATGGAAGAAGGTACTCTGGTCAGATGAGACTAAAATTGAGCTTTTTGGCCGTCAAGGAAAACGCTATGTCTGGCGCAAACCCAACAACTCTCATCACCCCGAGAACATCGGCAGGGACTGGGAAACTGGTCAGAATTGAAGGAATGATGGATGGCGCTAAATACAGGGAAATTCTTGAGGGAAACCTGTTTTATTCTTCCAGAGATTTGA
>NC_059211.1:54609763-54646347 GCF_020615455.1 Coregonus clupeaformis | reverse complement strand
GAGAGAGAGAGAGAGAGAGAGAGAGAGAGAGAGAGAGAGAGAGAGAGAGAGAGAAGAGCTCAGAAACTTAACAGAGCTTCTGAAAGAAAGATACTTTATCACTGTTAATCCCCTTGAATCCTTCTATCTGCTTCTTCCTCCTCTTCCCCTCCTACTCTCTCTCTTGCTGCAGAGAGACTGTAGTGGGGACCCTATGGTGTGCTGTGTCTAGGTCGGACCCTGTCTGTGTGGTTTGGAGCCCAGACAGAGGCAGGCTGAGAAGTGGCTAGTCTCTAATATCAGACTGCAGCACTACGACTCAGACCACGCCAGCTGGCTCCTCTCCCTCCCTTTCTTCTCCTCCCCTCTCTCTCTCTCTCTCTTTTATTCTCTCTCTCTCTCTCTCTTTTATTCTCTCTCTCTCTCTCTCTCTCTCTCTCTCTCTCTCTCTCTCTCTCGCTCTCTCTCTCTCTCTCTCTGTCTGTCTCTCTCTTTTTATCCCTCTCCGTCTCCTACACAAACACTATCACTTTGTTATTTTTGTCTCTATTCCACCCCATAATCCCCCCCTTCTGAAAGATGGTTCATACAGTGGGGAAAAAAAGTATTTAGTCAGCCACCAATTGTGCAAGTTCTCCCACTTAAAAAGATGAGAGAGGCCTGTAATTTTCATCATAGGTACACGTCAACTATGACAGTCAAAATTACAAAAAAAAATCCAGAAAATCACATTGTAGGATTTTTAATGAATTTATTTGCAAATTATGGTGGAAAATAAGTATTTGGTCAATAACATAAGTTTCTCAATACTTTGTTATATACCCTTTGTTGGCAATGACACAGGTCAAACTTTTTCTGTAAGTCTTCACAAGGTTTTCACACACTGTTGCTGGTATTTCGGCCCATTCCTCCATGCAGATCTCCTCTAGAGCAGTGATGTTTTAGGGCTGTCGCTGGGCAACACAGACTTTCAATTCCCTCCAAAGATTTTCTATGGGGTTGAGATCTGGAGACTGGCTAGGCCACTCCAGGACCTTGAAATGCTTCTTACGAAGCCACTCCTTCGTTGCCCGGGCGGTGTGTTTGGGATCATTGTTATGCTGAAAGACCCAGCCACGTTTCATCTTCAATGCCCTTGCTGATGGAAGGAGGTTTTCACTCAAAATCTCACAATACATGGCCCCATTCATTCTTTCCTTTACACGGATCAGTCGTCCTGGTCCCTTTGCAGAAAAACAGCCCCAAAGCATGATGTTTCCACCCCCATGCTTCACAGTAGGTATGGTGTTCTTTGGATGCAACTCAGCATTCTTTGTCCTCCAAACACGACGAGTTGAGTTTTTACCAAAAAGTTATATTTTGGTTTCATCTGACCATATGACATTCTCCCAATCCTCTTCTGGATCATCCAAATGCACTCTAGCAAACTTCAGACGGGCCTGGACATGTACTGGCTTAAGCAGGGGGACACGCTTGCACTGCAGGATTTGAGTCCCTGGCGGCGTACTGTGTTACTGATGGTAGGCTTTGTTGCTTTGGTCCCAGCTCTCTGCAGGTCATTCACTAGGTCCCCCCGTGTGGTTCTGGGATTTTTGCTCACCCTTCTTGTGATCATTTTGACCCCACGGGGTGAGATCTTGCGTGGAGCCCCAGATCGAGGGAAATTATCAGTGGTCTTTTATGTCTTCCATTTCCTAATAATTGCTCCCACAGTTGATTTCTTCAAACCAAGCTGCTTAACTATTGCAGATTCAGTCTTCCCAGCCTGGTGCAGGTCTACAATTTTGTTTCTGGTGTCCTTTGACAGCTCTTTGGTCTTGGCCATAGTGGAGTTTGGAGTGTGACTGTTTGAGGATGTGGACAGGTTTCTTTTATACTGATAACAAGTTCAAACAGGTGCCATTAATGCAGGTAACGAGTGGAGGACAGAGGAGCCTCGTAAAGAAGAAGTTACAGGTCTGTGAGAGCCAGAAATCTTGCTTGTTTGTAGGTGACCAAATACTTATTTTCCACCATAATTTGCAAATAAATTCATAAAAAATCCTACAATGTGATTTTCTGGATTTTTTTTTTTCAATTTGTCTGTCATAATTGATGTGTACCTATGATGAAAATTACAGGCCTCTCTCATCTTTTTAAGTGGGAGAACTTGCACAATTGGTGGCTGACTAAATACTTTTTTTCCCCACTGTATGCGCAATAGAATCCAGTAATAAGGTTTCCTGAATAAATACTTCACACTAGCCAGTTTAGTGTGTGAAGTGAGTTTAGGCTGTGTTGAAGCTACTCACCCCTCCCTTCTCCAGCCAATCTAACAGGGTGTGTGCTGTGTCCATGGGGACCTGTCTGCTCATGGAGTCATGCTCCTCCTGGTCCACCTGGCCCTCCAGGGCTACCCTGAGATCCTCTACCAGCTGCAGCACCCTGATGTTGGGGTTAATGGCTGAGGTGAGGGCAAAGGTGGGGGCAGAGTTCGAACCCTGGGAGTGGTAACCCTGGGCCCCAAACTTCAAGAAGGCCTCGCAGAACCCTCCTGCCAATAAAATGAAATAATTTAGATTCAAGTTATGGTTAGGGCACAGATCATAGGGGCGATACAGCCATCAGAGCCTTAAAACTAGCTATCCCAGAGTCTAGCAATCCATTTTGACTTGTTTTGATTTTCTGAAATCAGATTACTATAAACTGTTTGCTGTTGACTATATTGTATGTGACTGCTCGACAAACAGGCTGTTAGGATTGCTGAGTGAAAGTATTATGTGCTGATGAATATATCATGCCAGTTTGAATTTCCAATGTGAGTCACTGAATACATCAACATAATGTGTGAAATAATTGAAAACATCCAACTGCTACCTAGCATAACCACTGGAGGGCACCCTCCCACTACAACGCTAGCTTCAACAGTGCCTGAACGCTGTCAGCTTTGAAAACTCAAGTGTTCCCTATAGGGATATTGTAGGGACATTGCATGGTGTATTGACTGCTTCTCTGAGTAAAGGCAGTGTGTCAAAGTGCTGTGCTCTGATGGTCTTCTAAATATTGCACTAGTCTGCACAGATATATATATTCATGATCTCATGTCACCTTAGCTGTAGGCCTATTACAGGAATTGTTAGCATTATTAGCAATATGTTAGCCTGTATGACCATCTCTATGGGTGATGTCACGGTTTTCTCTGTCTTGCAGTGTACTGGGGGTCATTAGCACTATGCTATCTCTATTATTAGAGCCTTTTGTCTTGTGCCCCTTACAGGAACCCCAACAGAGTCATCTGATATCCTGCTATGGTTATGACAAACAGTGGTGACTGAAATGTATCACCCCTGTAAGAAAACATGGAGAGCTGAACAATATGGAAAGAGAGCTAGTTATAGAGTGTGGTGGACAACTACAGACAAGGATGTTGTATTTGTCTTTCTTGCTAGCACTGATTTTGCTGATAGCTGCTTTATTGAGGAACGTTTTTTTCATTCTATGACATTGATATGTGGTTGTTTTATCGACCTTAGTTGAATGCACTGACTGTAAATTGCTCTGGATAAGAGTGTCTGCTAAATGACCAAAATGGAAATGTAATATAAATGATAGAGTATACATGGAATAGATCAGGTGGGGGAAGAAGAGAGGCAGCGTAAAAGACTAGCAGAATGGTTGATGTACAGTAGCCTACTGACAAGGACCATCTATTCAAAACCTGCTGAGTTTCCCCCAGTAAATCTGCTCTAGTTGGAACAAGCTTAATCCCAGTATCTCAAACTTCAAGATCCTAAGAGGAACTTTCCTTTCATCATTTCAACTAAAATCCAAAGTACACAATTTATTTTGATTATGCTTAGAAAGAACTGAACAAAATGTAACATTCCTACTCTAAGTTAATATATTTAAATCTCAATGAAACCTTCAAGACATTACCAAATACCAGTCTAAAGAGAGCAGTAATTGCAAGCCGGGTTGTCTTTGAGGAGGTCTTAATGAAATAGAAGCTTACCAGCGATAATGTCATCCATTTGCTCCAAGGCTGCCTCCAGCATGTGGCTGGCATCTGACGCCATGGCAACGGGCTACTTCATACACTGTTACTCACCGGATCACCATGCACCGATAGGAGAAATTGAAATAGAGAAAGCGAGAGAGAGGGAGAGGGATGGAGGGAGTGATAGTAGAGCCGGAGAGAGAGACAGAGAGGAGCAGAAGGGAGGGGAGTAAGAGATGGGGACAGTTTTCAATCATGTCAGACAGATTATAATCAGCATTCAGTTGACTGGAGCTTTAGGGAGTTCTCTTTGCCTCTTAGATCTATTTACAGCAAAACAACAACAGCTGCCCCAGCCCTTTTTCCCATATACATATCCTCCATGTACAGTGGGGAGAACAAGTATTTGATACACTGCCGATTTTGCAGGTTTTCCTACTTACAAAGCATGTAGAGGTCTGTACTTTTTATCATAGGTACATTTTAACTGTGAGAGACAGAATCTAAAACAAAAATCTAGAAAATCACATTGTATGATTTTTAAGTAATTAATTTGCATTTTATTGCATGACATAAGTATTTGATCACCTACCAACCAGTAAGAATTCCGGCTCTCACAGACCTGATAGTTTTTCTTTAAGAAGCCCTCCTGTTCTCGACTCATTACCTGTATTAACTGCACCTGTTTGAACTCGTTACCTGTATAAAAGACACCTGTCCACACACTCAATCAAACAGACTCCAACCTCTCCACAATGGCCAAGACCAGAGAGCTGTGTAAGGACATCAGGGATAAAATTGTAGACCTGCACAAGGCTGGGATGGGCTACAGGACAATAGGCAAGCAGCTTGGTGAGAAGGCAACAACTGTTGGCGCAATTATTAGAAAATGGAAGAAGTTCAAGATGACGGTCAATCACCCTCGGTCTGGGGCTCCATGCAAGATCTCACCTCGTGGGGCATCAATGATCATGAGGAAGGTGAGGGATCAGCCCAGAACTACACGGCAGAACCTGGTCAATGACCAGAAGAGAGCTGTGACCACAGTCTCAAAGAAAACCATTAGTAACACACTACGCCGTCATGGATTAAAATCCTGCAGCGCACGCAAGGTCCCCCTGCTCAAGCCAGCGCATGTCCAGGCCCATCTGAAGTTTGCCAATGACCATCTAGATGACCCAGAGGAGGAATGGGAGAAGGTAATGTGGTCTGATGAGACAAAAAATAGAGCTTTTTGGTCTAAACTCCACTCGCCGTGTTTGGAGGAAGAAGAAGGTTGAGTACAACCCCAAGAACACCATCCCAACCGTGAAGCATGGAGGTGGAAACATCATTATTTGGGGATGCTTTTCTGCAAAGGGGAGAGGACGACTGCACCGTATTGAGGGGAGGATGGATGGGGCCATGTATCGCGAGATCTTGGCCAACAACCTCCTTCCCTCAGTAAGAGCATTGAAGATGGGTCGTGGCTGGGTCTTCCAGCATGACAACGACCCGAAACACACAGCCAGGGCAACTAAGGAGTGGCTCCGTAAGAAGCATATCAAGGTCCTGGAGTGGCCTAGCCAGTCTCCAGACCTGAACCCAATAGAAAATCTTTGGATGGAGCTGAAAGTCCGTATTGCCCAGCGACAGCCCCGAAACCTGAAGGATCTGGAGAAGGTCTGTATGGAGGAGTGGGCCGAAATCCCTGCTGCAGTGTGTGCAAACCTGGTCAAGACCTACAGGAAACGTATGATCTCTGTAATTGCAAACAAAGGTTTCTGTACCAAATATTAAGTTCTGCTTTTCTGATGTATCAAATACTTATGTCATGCAATAAAATGCAAATTAATTACTTAAATATCATACAATGTGATTTTCTGGATTTTTGTTTTAGATTCCGTCTCTCACAGTTGAAGTGTACCTATTATAAAAATTACAGACCTCTACATGCTTTGTAAGTAGGAAAACCTGCAAAATCGGCAGTGTATCAAATACTTGTTCTCCCCACTGTATGTGGCTTTTGGCTTTAAATGTTCCTCTCATTTTGCGGGCGGAGTTCTTGCCATTGTCAGCAGTCCTATCCACTTGGGATGGGAGCGCAACCTTGGCATTGTTTGTGTTTGTGTTTTTCTTCAAGTACTCCATTTGTCTTCCCTTTATTTCTTTAAGATGTTCTCGTTAACTTCATTCACAGGTTCGGAAGGTAACTGAACTAAATGACTATCGCCCCGTAGCACTCACTTCTGTCATCATGAAGTGCTTTGAAAGGCTAGTTAAGGACCATATCACCTCCACCTTACCCGACACCTGAGACCCACTACAATCTGCATACCGCCCCAACAGATCCACAGATGACGCAATCACCATAGCACTGTACACTGCCTATCACTGCCTGGTACAACAACTGCACCGTCCGCAACCGCAGGGCTCTCCAGAGGGTGGTGCGGTCAGCCCAACGCATCCCTGGGGGCACAATGCCTGCCCTTCAAGACATCTACAGCACCCGGTGTCACAGGAAGGCCAAGAAGATCATCAAGGACCTCAGCCACCCGAGCCACGGCCTGTTCACCCTGCTACCATCTAGAAGGCGGAGACAGGTGCATAAAAGCTGGAACCGAGAGACTGAAAAACAGCTTCTATATCCAGGCCATCAGACTGTTAAATAGTCACCACTAGCTGGCTTCCGCCCAGTACCCTGCCCTGAACCGTACTCACTGTTACTAGCCGGCTACCACCCAGTACTCTACCCTACACCTTAGAGACTTATATTCCAGACTTGCTCGTTCTAATACAGGGGTGTCAAACTCATTTTAGCTCAGGGGCCACATGGAGGAAAATCTATTCCCAAGTGGGCCGGACCGGTAAAATCATGGTATATATAACTTAAAAACAACAACTTCAGATTGTTTTCTTTTTTTAAATATTATCAACATAAAACATAAAGCTGGAGCCTGAGGACAGTGTGTCCAAAATAGTACAAGCACAACATCACTATTAATCATAAAACACCTGAAGTTTATTTGAAAATTCTGAGGACAAACAACACACAAACACACAATGCCTCAGTGATTCACATAACTGTTTCACAGATCACAGAACTATATCAGGGTGTCATTTCTCAGGCAGAAATGTAGATACAAATACTGAAATCCTGTTCCCCAAACAAGTGCAAGAACCACAGAGTCAAGAATAGGTTAAATATACAAATAAAATAAAATCAATTAAAAACAATAGCACATCAACATAAAAACATATAAACATAAAGCTGGAGCCTGAGGACAGTGTGTCCAAAAGCACAACAACACTATTAATCATAAAACACCTCAAGTTATTTGAAATTCTGAGGACAAACAACACACAAACACACAATGCCTCAGTGATTCACAGAAGTATATCACAGAACTATATCAGGGTGTCTCATGCAGCACTTTAAGTGGGGTTGCATAGTTTATTTGACTCCTGATACCTGGCATCTTTTAGCTTTCACCAGAGCATCAATATCAGGCGTCACATCCTGAGTGGCAGCCAACTTCAGGATGTGATTCAAGTGCTTGTGCGTGAGCCTTGAGCGCAGCTTTGTTTTATTCATGACGTTATCCATCTTTAATGACTTGCAACACAAAGCCTCCTGGTGCAGAATACAGTGAAAAGTCCAAAAATCACGTCCTCCATTTGCAGATTGCACTTTCTCTCTGAACTTTGTCACAACGCCTGCTTTTTTCCCGATAATTGAGGGCGCACCATCTGTAGCCAGGCTGACAGCGCGGGACCAGTCCACTCCGACCCTGTCCAGCGCGCCGACGAGTGCAGTGAAAATATCAGCTGCTGTCGTTGTATCTGTCATGGGCACCAACTCCACGAACTCCTCGGTGACGGTCAATGTGTCATCAACTCCGCGGATGAAAATGGCCAGTTGTGCAAAATCTGTAATGTCCGTGCTTTCATCAATTGCAACCGAAAACGCAATAAATTACTTTACTTTTTGCTTCAACTGGCTGTCCAAATCCACTGAAAGATCGGAAATCCTGTCTGCAACTGTGTTTCTTGTCAGGCTGATATTTGCAAAAGCCTGGTGCTTTTCAGGGCACACAATCTCTGCTGCCTTCATCATGCATGTTTTTACAAATTCACCCTCACTAAATGGTTTTGAAGCCACTGCGATTTCATTAGCAATGAGGTAGCTAGCTTTCACTGCAGCGTCACTGATGTCTCGGCTGTGAGTAAACACAGACTGCTGTTTCTTCAGACCCACCAACAGTTCATTCACCTTCTCTCTTCTCCGCTGTCCTTGAAAGTTGTCATATTTGTCGGCATGAAGACTCACATAGTGGCGACTGAAGGTTATATTCTTTCAGCACTGCAACATGCTGTGAACACACCAAACATACAGCTTTCCCATTCAATTCCGTGAATAAATAGAAGGATGACAATTTTTCTTGGAACACTCTGCACTCTGCGTCCACTTTTCTCTTTTTTGACAGAGACATATTGGGGCAATGAGGGTGCCAAAGCACATAATGTTAAAAGTAGAAGCCGTAATAAATATCGCGGGCAAAACAAAGTAGCTCATACGGACTGGCTGCACTTGCTTGACCTATTTGCTCTGCCCCGGTATAAACAGTTTGCTTGCTTAACACAATTGCTATTGCGCCATCGAGTGGACACAATTGGAACAGCAGTTTATTTTATTGAAAAATTGCAGCTCATTTTTATACTTTACAAAATCATCTCGCGGGCCGGATTAAACGCGTTTGCGGGCCTGATCCGGCCCGTGGGCCGGACGTTTGACACCCCTGCCTTAGATAGTTGGCAAAATTACATATAGGTTTCCTTGCCCTGTAAGTAATCTATAGACAAGGAGGTGCTTTGGATTTGGTTACCTAGTCGTCGACCACTAATTTAAGAATTTTTCATCTACATTAAATAATAACTTTAATTGCATGTTTTTCATTTTCTGCATTTATCATTTTTAAGTGTGCTGGAGTCTGGTGTAGCAGGTAAAACTCCCAACCCTTTGGCGATGGTGGTTTGATCTCCATCTCAGCCATTCCTGTCTGTGCCCCTCTCTGTCCTTTCCCCACTTTACACTTGGGGGAATTGTCCTATGTGGACAGGAGCAAATTGAAATGTTTCTAACAGAAGAGATATGAAAACCATATGGATAACCATGGCAGCAACTGAAAATGAGAACTTTGGAGATAAAGGGGAAACTATCTGAACAAAGGTTATGGTTACACACTTCTCCAAAGTGTTCACAGTTCCTATGTCATTTCAATGCACTTTTCTGACTTAACCTCTACAGGATCGGTGTCCCGTATACGGGACAGTTGAGCTAACGTGCGCTAATGTGATTAGCATGACTGTTGTAAGTAACAGCAAACTTTCCAGGACATAGACATGTCTTATATGAGCAGAAAGCTTAACTTCTTGTTAATCTAACTGCACTGTCCAATTTACAGTAGCTATTACAGTGAAAAGATACTATGCTATTGTTTGAGGAGAGTGCACAACAACAAAAAACTGATCATGACAACTGGTTTGATACATTCACCTCTGAAGGAAAAGAATGTACTTACGTTCAGTAATCTTACTCTGTTTTTGTCATCCTAAGGGTCCCAGAGATAAAATGTAGCATAGTTTAGTTTGATAAAATCAATTTTTACATTCAAATGTAGGAACTGGGTTCTACAGTTTGAACCCCTGCTGTCTCTGGCTCCACACCCACCCCGACCGGCCAACTGAAAGTTAGTGTATAAGCTAATGAGCCATCATGTATGACATTCCTGGGAGTGTGTAAAGTTACATTTTGTATTGCCATATAATTTTTGTATGTTCTCTATAGTTATATACTTGAAAATGTATCAATTGACCAATTCGGCACATTTGGGCAGACTTGATACAAAATAGTCCAGTATTGCAATGATTCACTGGATCAATCTGAAACGTTGCGCACACTCTGCTGCCATCTAGTGGCCAAAATTTAAATTGCGCCTAAACTGCAATATTATATTGTGGCCGTTCTCTTGCATTTCAAAGATGATAAAATAAAATGAAAACGCATGTTTTTGTGTTTGTATTATCTTTTACCAGATCTAATGTGTTATATTCTCCTACATTAATTTCACAAACTTCAAAGTGTTTCCTTTCAAATGGTATCAAGAATATGCATATCTTTGCTTCAGGTCCTGAGCTACAGTCAGTTAGATTTGGGTATGTCATTTTAGGCGACAATTGAAAAAAAGGAAAGAGCCTTCATCTATGAGGTGCTTTTTTCTCCTAGCTACTCCATGGGGGAACTGAAGCAAGCTCACTTGTAGTTTTTTGTTTGGACACAGCCCTGCATCCCCACCATCACACAATTACTGTTGTTGTTTACGCAATCCAAAAACAGTGCATTACAAATCTCAATCTGGGTCAGGTGGGCATCATTTGAAAGCTTATTCTGTTGCCAACATGACTTGCTAAGTTATAAAATATGATCTTACAGTTTAGGCTTCCACAAGGCACTTCAGAGAAACAGATAGTAATATTGGTGTGCATGGAATGGAGTCATGAGTGCATTCAGGTGCGTCCCGGGTATGACGCCATGTCATCTTTGTACTTTACATCAAACCAAGCAATCATACATTTTCTGTGAATGACATGTTTTGTTATGAGGATATATGAACATTTGGACTCACGCCTGTGTAGTTTGCTTGTATGAGGTCAAAGCGGTATTTATTACAATCCTCAACTTCTCATATTTCAGAACACATTGAGTGCTCTTGGTTCACAGCATCCCCCTCACTCAGTCAACAACAAAATGTGCAAAAGTAACCCAATTTGCAGGAAGGATGGCATCTTCTTTTTGCGGGTGCTGCTCCCACGTAGAACGTCTGTCAGTTGAATCCAATACAGCATGTTACTGTAGAACGGAGACCCTGTGCTCTGACATCATGTACAGCATGTTACTGTAGAGCCACTGTGTTCCAACTTAAGCGCTTATCAGTGACCAATCTGCCATTTTCAACCTGTTTACGGGATGAAGTGTAAAGGGTAAAAAAATGTTTTAATGAACTTAGCTACAGTATTGCTTAGCTAAATGAGCTCAATCTCTTGGCTAAATGACTCAATCTCACTTCAGATTGACTCCCTGAAAACTGAACTGAAGTAGGCAACCTGTAGTAGGTCCTTGAAAAATGCAAAGAATATCGGAGCGCAACCATTCTCAAACAATCATTTGCTAGCCAATGACATAAAAATAACAATTAGACCAGACGTTTGCCTGGTACATCTGGACAGTACGACTGGTACCAGGAGATAAACGTGTGGCCCAGTGAAACTATTTTGTCGTCCAAGAGAAAGAAAGAATCCACCTCATCTGTCATAAGAAAAGATGGAAGAGGAAAGGTGTTGTGGTACAGGACTCTATGATTAAATGTCTCTATGGTGGAAAGTGTAAGCATCTCAAAGACACAACAATGCCTCTGTATGTTCTGTGGTCCAACATGCGCAGAAAGGGTTGAACATCTGATCAACTTTGCAGCTACAGTGGGGAAAAAAGTATTTAGTCAGCCACCAATTGTGCAAGTTCTCCCACTTAAAAAGATGAGAGAGGCCTGTAATTTTCATCATAGGTACACGTCAACTATAACAGACAAAAATAGATTTTTTTTCTCCAGAAAATCACATTGTAGGATTTTTAATGAATTTATTTGCAAATTATGGTGGAAAATAAGTATTTGGTCAATAACAAAAGTTTCTCAATACTTTGTTATATACCCTTTGTTGGCAATGACACAGGTCAAACGTTTTCTGTAAGTCTTCACAAGGTTTTCACACACTGTTGCTGGTATTTTGGCCCATTCCTCCATGCAGATCTCTTCTAGAGCAGTGATGTTTTGGGGCTGTCACTGGGCAACACAGACTTTCAACTCCCTCCAAAGATTTTCTATGGGGTTGAGATCTGGAGACTGGCTAGGCCACTCCAGGACCTTGAAATGCTTCTTACGAAGCCACTCCTTCGTTGCCCGGGCGGTGTGTTTGGGATCATTGTCATGCTGAAAGACCTAGCCACGTTTCATCTTCAATGCCCTTGCTGATGGTAGGAGGTTTTCACTCAAAATCTCACGATACATGGCCCCATTCATTCTTTCCTTTACACGGATCAGTCGTCCTGGTCCCTTTGCAGAAAAACAGCCGCAAAGCATGATGTTTCCACCCCCATGCTTCACAGTAGGTATGGTGTTCTTTGGATGCAACTCAGCATTCTTTGTCCTCCAAACACAATGAGTTGAGTTTTTACCAAAAAGTTCTATTTTGGTTTCATCTGACCATATGACATTCTCCCAATCCTCTTCTGGATCATCCAAATGCACTCTAGCAAACTTCAGACGTGCCTGGACATGTACTAGCTTAAGCAGGGGGACACGTCTAGCACTGCAGGATTTGAGTCCCTGGCGGCGTAGTGTGTTACTGATGGTAGGCTTTGTTACTTTGGTCCCAGCTCTCTGCAGGTCATTCACTAGGTCCCCCCGTGTGGTTCTGGGATTTTTGCTCACCGTTCTTGTGATCATTTTGACCCCACGGGGTGAGATCTTGCGTGGAGCCCCAGATCGAGGGAGATTATCAGTGGTCTTGTATGTCTTCCATTTCCTAATAATTGCTCCCACAGTTGATTTCTTCAAACCAAGCTGCTTACCTATTGCAGATTCAGTCTTCCCAGCCTGGTGCAGGTCTACAATTTTGTTTCTGGTGTCCTTTGACAGCTCTTTGGTCTTGGCCATAGTGGAGTTTGGAGTGTGACTGTTTGAGGTTGTGGACAGGTGTCTTTTATACTGATAACAAGTTCAAACAGGTGCCATTAATACAGGTAACGAGTGGAGGACAGAGGAGCCTCTTAAAGAAGAAGTTACAGGTCTGTGAGAGCCAGAAATCTTGCTTGTTTGTAGGTGACCAAATACTTATTTTCCACCATAATTTGCAAATAAATTCATTAAAAATCCTACAATGTGATTTTCTGGATTTTTTCCCCTCAATTCGTCTGTCATAGTTGACGTGTACCTATGATGAAAATTACAGGCCTCTCTCATCTTTTTAAGTGGGAGAACTTGCACAATTGGTGGCTGACTAAATACTTTTTTCTCCCACTGTATAGAAGCCTGAACAGATTTTATCAGAATTGAATTTCTCCTTCTTTGCCACTGCAGAAAGATGAAGTAATCAAGACAGAAGAGTTTTGTTGACATGCTGAGAATGGAATTTATAGGATATTGAAGATTGTTTAATAACACTCAGGCCTGTTATCTTAGTAGATTCACAGCTATGCCTGTACCAGATGTGATTACTATCTACTACAGTATCAAGGACCTACATGACAACACAAGCGCACAATTTGACAGTCTCCGGAATGATATTGGCTAGACTGCAATATTTGTCAAGTACGTTGATGTCATAATGAAATTCAGCTACCTAAGAGGCTTGCACTTTAAAGTTGAAAATGGAACAAAAACCCAAAGCCATTATTTAGCCAAGGTTGGATCCGAGTTTGAACAGGACAAAACCTTTTATTCCAAACTCTACAAATTCGAGCTCATGGTGAAAGGTTCGGAAACAAAGCTAACATCCTGGACATTGATAGGAAGACACTGCATAAACAAGAAGATGAACCGACTGAATGCTCTAAAGCGTACATTGTTGGATTAGATTATTTTGTACGCTACATGTTCACCCTGGAGAAGGAAGCCGTCTCAGCATAGTTGAAGTATCTGCCGATCACTGGTGATACAAAGAACATAGACGTCGTCAGTGAAACATTCAAAGACTATGTCACTGAACAGTGGATGTTGTACAACAAAAATGGTTGTGGCCCACTCCAGGCTGAGCGAAACTGTCTAATTGTTACTGCAAGAAGCCTTACCACAGCACTGACCGGCCTTCCCCCAAACAACTGTCGTGGGAGCCGGATTCCTCTCCATCTTACTTCCTAGATTCCTTCTTTCTAGGGAGATGTTCCTGGCCCCTGTGATTCTTCTTCCTCATTGATTGCTCTTTGGAGGTTTAGGCCGGGTAACTATAAAGCACATTGTGACAACTGCTGATATAGAAAGGGCTTTATAAAATACATGTGATTGATTGTGGATCAATCATGGTCCAGTTGTGGTCTAGTTGCGGTCAGAGTCCGTTGTAGAGCGGTCGACAGTGGGGCTCCAGTTTGTCCTCCAGCACAGCGTCTGGTCCACAGACCCAGGGATCCCCAGTGTCCCACTGCCACTTCACCAGCCTGGCAACATAACATACAGCATTAGAGAAGATAGAACACAAGATAACATAAGATATAAAATGAGATAAACACCCCAAGGGGAAAATGGTTTGGCTTTCTCAAAGTCTTCCTGAAATCCTGTTTGAAGGATTCCAGATTTCCTGCTTATTCCATCCTGATTCTGGGAATCTTCCAACCCGGATTTTTGGAAAACCTGGGAATTTTGGGAAAGTTACCGGAATTTTGCAACCCTACATAATATCCATATCGATATACAATAATCCATCCATAATATCCCTATCCATATAGAACAGTAATACTAACCTGTCTCTGAGGCTCTCCAGGACCGTGGCGTGAGCCGGGTCCCCAGCCAGGTTCACAGTCTCCTCTGGGTCCGACCGCAAGTCAAACAGCTCCCAGCGGTCCCTGTAGTAGTCATAGAAATATAATGAATTGCCGGGGTTAGAGGTTCCAAGCCCGTTCTATTCAATATATTTCTATGGTAGTAGTATCATAGATATAGAACCCTTTATTTTATAGCTTTTATATTGTTTATAGACTCCTATGCTTTATATTGTATAGTGTTTTATATTGTATATGGAATCCTATGGTTTATATTATATAGTTTTTATATTGTATAGCTTAATTTCTACGGTAATGAAGATAGTATAACAACAGTAGTACCGCTACATAATAAAGTATAATTAAGCAAATAATGCCCAAGGCTGTGTGGTATATTGGCCTTATACTACAAACCCCTGAGGTGCCTGATTGCTATTAGAAACTGGTGACCAACATAAATAGAACAGTAAACAAGTATTTTTGCATCATACCCGTGGTATATTGTCTGATATACAGTGCATTCATAAAGTATTTACACCCCTTGACTTTTTCCACATTTTGTTACGTTACAGCCTTATTCTCAAATGGATAAAAATAAATAAATAAACGTCATCAATCTACACACAATACCTCCTAATGACAAAGCGAAAACAGGTTTTAAGAAATTTGTGATTGAAGAAAAACAGAAATACCTTATTTACATAAGTATTCAGACCCTTTGCTATGTGACTCGAAATTGAGCTCAGGTGCATCCTGTTTCCATTGATCATCCTTGAGATGTTTCGACAACCTGATTGGAGTCCACCTGTGGTAAATTCAATTGATTGGACATGATTTGGAAAGGCACACACCTGTCTATATGAGGTCCCACAGTTGACAGTGCATGTCAGAGCATAAACCAAGTCATGACGTCGAAGGAATTGTCCGTAGAGCTCCGAGACAGGATTGTGTTGAGGCACAGATCTGGGGAAGGGTACCAAAACATTTCTGCAGCATTGAAGGTCCCCAAGAACACAGTGGCCTCCATCATTCTTAAATGGAAGAAGTTTGGAACCACAAAGACTCTTCCTAGAGCTGGCCGCCCGGCTAAACTGAGAAATCGGGGGAGAAGGGCCTTGGTCAGGGAGGTGACCAAGAACCCAATGGTCACTCTGACAGAGCTCCAGAGTTCCTTTGTGGAGATAGGAGAACCTACCAGAAGGACAACCATCTCTGCAGCACTCCGCCAATCAGGCCTTTATGGTAGAGTGGCCAGACGGAAGCCACTTCTCAGTAAAAGGCACATGACAGCCCGCTTGGAGTTTGCCAAAAGGCATCTAAAGACTCTCAGACCATGAGAAACAAGATTCTCTGGTCTGATAAAACCAAGGTTGAACTCTTTGGCCTGAATGCCAAGCGTCTGGAGGAAACCTGGCACCATCCCTACGGTGAAGCATGGAGGTGGCAGCATCATGCTGTGGGGATGTTTTTCCGGGGAGGGGACTGGGAGACTAGTCAGGATTTAGGGAAGGATGAACTGAGCAAAGTACAGAGAGATCCATGATGAAAACCTGCTCCAGAGCGCTCAGGACCTCAGACTGGGGCGAAGGTTCACCTTCCAACAGGACAACGACCCTAAGTACACAGCCAAGACAACGCAGGAGTGGCTTCGGGACAAGTCTCTGAATGATCTTGAGTGGCCCAGCCAGAGCCCGGACTTGAACCCGTTCGAACATCTCTGGTGAGACCTGAAAATAGCTGTGCAGCGACGCTCCCCATCCAACCGGACAGAACTTCAGAGGATCTGCAGAAAAATGGGAGAAACTCCCCAAATACAGGTGTGCCAAGCTTGTAGCGTCATACCCAAGAAGACTCGAGGCTGTAATCGCTACCAAAGGTGCTTCAAGAAAGTACTGAGTAAAGGGTCTGAATACTAATGTAAATGTGAAATTTCAGTTTTGTATTTTTAATACATTTGCAAACATTTCTAAAAACCTGTTTTTGCTTTGTCATCATGGGGTATTGTGTGTAGATTGATGAGGGAAAAAAACAATTTAATCAATTTTAGAATAAGGCTGTAACGTAACAAAATGTGTAAAAAGTCAAAGGGTCTGAATAATTTCCAAATGCACTGTATATACGGCTAAAATGTTGTTTCAGCTCCTGACTCCGAACCACACGTTCCACCTCAGCGACGGGGTTTCTACACTCCTCTCTATGTCTATCTCCCTATCCGTAATTACATCTGTCCTGTCAAAACTCAATCAAATACATAAAGGGTTCTCCTTAAAAAAAAAGTACCTGTAGTAGTATTGTTGTAGGGTCCTGAACCAGCCTGTGGGCCGCCCGGCCAGGGTGTTATTCAGGTATATACTAGTGTATAATATAGTATAATAGAATATAATACAGTATAATATAGTATAATAGTGTATAATACAGTATAATATAAGTGTATAATATAGTATAATAGTGTATAATATGGTATAATATAGTATAATAGTGAATAATACAGTATAATATAGTGTAAAATATAGTATAATAGTGTATAATATAGTATATAGTATAATAGTGTATAATATAGTATAATAGTGAATACAGTATAATATAATAGTGTATAATATAGTATAATAGTGTATAATATAGTATAATATACTAGTGTATAATATAGTAGTGTATAATAGTGTATAATATAGTATAATAGTGTATGTAATAGTATTATAACAGTACCTGTAGTAGTATTGTTGCAGGGTCTTGAACCAGCCTGTGGGCCGCCCGGCCAGGGTGTTATTCAGCAGGTCCTGGAAGGTGGGAGAGACATAGAAGTCCTGGTCTATGGGGAATGGCATGCGGTAGTGGAGGTTGTGGAGCAGGCGGTACGCCCCCTGGTGGATGGAGCGGATAGGGTAGTACATGGTCACCTCGTGGAGAGACTGGCTGCCGTAGACAGTCGGGGAGAACAAAGAAGTCATAAATACAGCAATAATCCAAAGTACAGTGTAGTAATGAGTAATTGCAATACTTGTCACACTGAAATTACAGGAATAATAATTAAACAGTAATACGGGCACTGTAATGTAAAGTGTTACCTAATACATACAAATAAAGAAAGAAAGAAAATCACTCTATGGGCCAGTTTCCCGGACACAGATTATAACTAGTCCTGAACTAAAAAGCATTCTCAATGGAGAATCTGCATAGAACATGCTTTGTAGTCCAGGACTACAGTAGGCGTAATCACTGTGTCTGGGAAACAACCCTATATATACTTCCAGTGATTTACTGGATATAACACCAACATCTAACACACAGTGCCTTCCTTCCTTTGTACCTGGCATAGACAGTGTGCCAGACGGAGGGTGAGGGTTCGGAGACGAGGGCAGGGAGGAGGGAGCGCCCTGTGAGGCTGACAGGGGTGCTAGGGGTGCCCGGGAGGCAGTATGAGGGGTACGGGATGGAGAACCAGTCCAGGATGGTGGGGGTGATGTCTGGAGGGAGGTCGGTAGGGAAGTAGGGAGAGAGAGAGAAATGGTTAGGTTCCATCACAATTGATCTTCCTGTGACTCCTCACGTCCAATATCCTCGCCTCCTTAAAGCACATTGGAGGAGAACATTCAAGGTTCTCCCCCTCTGACCTTCTCCACCAATGGGTTTTGAGAAGGAGGCGAGGAGAGAGGATGTGAGGAATCGCAGAAAGGCAAATTGAGATTTAAAAATAGTGGTTAAATTATTTTACAAATCCTTCCTTCCTCCTTTCCTTGAGGTGATCTCCCTAACATATACTGTAGCAGTGTAGTTATGTCTCCCCCCTATGGTACCATAGTGGTATTACACACCTGCATCAAGAAATACATCCACACATTAATTTGTTCATTAATTCATTATGTCCAGCTATTATCAGTCAATCCATCAATACCTTCTCCCCCCTCCCTTCCCCCTCTCCCTCCCTCTCTCTCTCCCTCCCTCTCACCCAGTAAGCTGACGTAGGCCTGGCTGGTCCCTCCCCATCTCTCCCTGTGTTCAGGTGATGACACCAACATGGGTTCTGCGGTGCCTGATCCGTACAGGTTGGTGCGTCCGTTGGGGAAAGGGATACCGTTATCAGAGCTGTAGATCACCATGGTGTCATCCTCATAACCAGCCTCCCTCAACTCAGCCAGCACCAGACCAATACCTAGGGAAGACAGTAGAGGATACGTTGTGAACAGAGTGCCCCATGGTGGCGGTGGGGTTATGGTATGGGCAGGCATAAGCTGCGGACAACCAACACAATTGCATTTTATTGATGGCAATTTGAATGCACAGATATACCCTGATGAAAAAGGACCTGGCGCCGACGAAGATGGCGGCCCCGCGACTAGCTCTTAGGAAACTTTGCAGTATTTTGTTTTTTTATGTATTATTTTTTATATTATTAGCTCAGAAAGTGTTTTGTATCATTACATACAGCATTGCTTGTCCATATATGTATATTTTCTTAAATTCCATTCCTTACTAGTTTTGTGTGTATTGGGTATATGTTGTGAAATTGTTAGATATTACTTGTTAGATATTACTGCACTGTCGGAGCTAGAAGCACAAGCATTTCGCTACACCCACTATAACATCTGCTAAACAAGTGTATGTGACAAATACAATTTTATTTGATGAGATCCTGAGGCCCATTGTGAGGCCCATTTTTTTAAAGGTATCTGTGACCAACCGATGCATATCTGTATTCCCAGTCATGTGAAATCCATAGGTTAGGGCATAATGAATTTATTTAAATTGACTGATTTCCTTGTATGAACTGTAACTCAGTAAAATCTTTCAAATTGTTGCATGTTGCGTTTATATTTTTGTTCAATATAGTATGTGAAATTTCGAAAATAGTACTCTGAATGTGTCATCTAATGCGCGATTGCGTTAACTCCCGCCATTAGTTCATTTTGGTACAGTGCGTCAATTTATCTGATTATCAGCTGTTGTCAAACACGTGAGTCGGAAAATACGAGTGAATTCTACTAGATCAAACGCCGAAATGAGTATGTAGTACACTAGTATGGGTATTCGGACACGGCCATGGATGGATTATTGGTGTAGAACCAGACTAATACCTTCAGCGGAGAAGTTTAATTGTCATGTATTAGCTATGTAATGAATAGATTTAAAACGTGTGTGTGTGTGTTCTTGCATGCATGTGTGTGTGTCGGTGTGTGTGTGTTCCTCTCTATTCATGTGGGTGTGTGTGTGTTCTTCCTCCCCTTACCCTGGTCCAGTCTGCTAACTGTAGTGTACTGGGCAGACAGATCAGCTCTCGCTACAGGGGTGTCTGGGACGAAGTGGGGCACCTGGGTAAATACAACAAATAGAGTTTTATATTACAGTGAGGGAAAAAAGTATTTGATCCCCTGCTGATTTTGTAAGTTTGCCCACTGACAAAGAAATGATCAGTCTATAATGTTAATGGTAGGTTTCTTTGAACAGTGAGAGACAGAATAACAACAACAAAAATCCAGAAAAACGCATGTCAAAAATGTTATAAATTGATTTGCATTTTAATGAGGGAAATAAGTATTTGACCCCCTCTCAATCAGAAAGATTTCTGGCTCCCAGGTGTCTTTTATACAGTTAACGAGCTGAGATTAGGAGCACACTCTTAAAGGGAGTGCTCCTAATCTCAGTTTGTTACCTGTATAAAAGACACCTGTCCACAGAAGCAATCAATCAATCAGATTCCAAACTCTCCACCATGGCCAAGACCAAAGAGCTCTCCAAGGAAGTCAGGGACAAGATTGTAGACCTACACAAGGCTGGAATGGGCTACAAGACCATCGCCAAGCAGCTTGGTGAGAAGGTGACAACAGTTGGTGTGATTATTCGCAAATGGAAGAAACACAAAAGAACTGTCAATCTCCCTTGGCCTGGGCTCCATGCAAGATCTCACCTCGTGGAGTTGCAATGATCATGAGAATGGTGAGGAATCAGCCCAGAACTACACGGGAGGATCTTGTCAATGATCTCAAGGCAGCTGGGACCATAGTCACCAAGAAAACAATTGGTAACACACTACGCCGTGAAGGACTGAAATCCTGCAGCGCCCGCAAGGTCCCCCTGCTCAAGAAAGCACATATACAGGCCTGTCTGAAGTTTGCCAATGAACATCTGAATGATTCAGAGGAGAACTGGGTGAAAGTGTTGTGGTCAGATGAGACCAAAATCGAGCTCTTTGGCATCAACTCAACTCGCCGTGTTTGGAGGAGGAGGAATGCTGCCTATGACCCCAAGAACACCATCCCCACCGTCAAACATTCCAGGGCATTGAAAATGGGTCGTGGATGGGTATTCCAGCATGACAATGACCCAAAACACACGGCCAAGGCAACAAAGGAGTGGCTCAAGAAGAAGCACATTAAGGTCCTGGAGTGGCCTAGCCAGTCTCCAGACCTTAATCCCATAGAAAATCTGTGGAGGGAGCTGAAGGTTCGAGTTGCCAAATGTCAGCCTCGAAACCTTAATGACTTGGAGAAGATCTGCAAAGAGGAGTGGGACAAAATCCCTCCTGAGATGTGTGCAAACCTGGTGGCCAACTACAAGAAACGTCTGACCTCTGTGATTGCCAACAAGGGTTTTGCCACCAAGTACTAAGTAATGTTTTGCAGAGGGGTCAAATACTTATTTCCCTCATTAAAATGCAAATCAATTCATTAAAAAAAAAGTTTTTTGTTTTTTTGTTTTTTTGTTATTCTGTCTCTCACTGTTCAAATAAACCTACCATTAAAATTATAGACTGATCATGTCTTTGTCAGTGGGCAAACGTACAAAATCAGCAGGGGATCAAATACTTTTTTCCCTCACTGTACATATTATTATTATTTTTTATTTTTTTTATGATATTAAAATATAATCAATGAGATAATGAATGACAGTACTCTCAAATAGCAGGTGGAAAGTGATATACTGTCTTAGAATAGATTAGAGTAGAACAGAACCAGCACCAAATCCTTACCTTGACTTGGTCTGGAGTGTAGTATTCTGGCTTCCAATCTGGAATCCTCCCCATTCCACTCTGGCCGTTCCCAAACTTCTCACAGAACGCTCCGTACTGCGGCTGGGAATGTCCACAGCGGTGGGTGTCATGGAACGCTACATACAGGAAGAACGGTCTCCCTTCCTCTTCTTTTCTCTGGGTCTGGAAGAACTTCCTGACCAGTAGTTTGATCCGGGTGATATTCCGACCCACCTAGTAGTAGTAGTAGCAGCAGCAGTAGCAGTAGCAGTAGTAGCAGCAGCAGTAGCAGTAGCAGTAGTAGCAGTAGTAGTAGTAGCAGCAGCAGTAGCAGTAGTAGCAGTAGTAGTAGCAGCAGTAGTAGTAGTAGCAGCAGCAGTAGCAGTAGTAGCAGTAGTAGTAGTAGTAGCAGTAGCAGTAGTAGCAGTAGTAGTAGCAGCAGTAGTAGTAGTAGTAGTAGTAGTAGTAGTAGTAGCAGTAGCAGTAGTAGTAGTAGTAGTAGTAGTAGTACAATTTATTGGTTGAGCTGATTCATTGTTTATTAATTGTATACCAATTTACAATCATAGATTATCATAAAATAATAAGATCCTAAAACACCAAAATCACGCTAAATAAACAATATATACAATAATGCTTTAATAATTCTACCTGAAGTACAGAGTTGTTTTCCTCTGTGTAGGCAAAGTCAAAGGGATAAACAGGGCCAGGGCCTACGTGTTTCTTCCCAATGATCCCTGTATGGGAGGAGGAATAGGGAAACCTTACCATCAAAACACACATGTACGTACGCGTGTGTGTAAGGTCTTGACAATGCAAAGGTTGTGTGCGTGTGTGCGTGCGTACGTGTGAGGATGAGTGTGAAGGGTGAATGTGTGTTACCTACCTGTGCGTATGTTAGCTTGGCCCAGCAGTAGAGGTAGGCTTTGTACTCCGTCAAACGAGTTGAAGTGATGGACTCCCTGGTGCAGGCCGTACATACCATTCTGATGCTGAGGACAGAGGAACACGGGAAAGCAAATTTGATTAATATTAGACCTGCCCTGGGAGGCAACTTATTCCCTATATGGCTCTGGTCAAAAGTAGTGCACTGTATAGGGAATAGTGTGCCATTTGGGATGTACACACTTTATGCTGCTGTGTGCATCATGAAGAGAAATTACAATAGGAGTGTGTACCAAATGGCACCCTGTTATTTAGTGCACTACTTTTGACCAGAACCCATAGGGAGGAGGTGAACACACACACATTCTTTCTCTCTCGCTTTCTCTCTCTCTCTACACCTACACACACACACACACACACACACAGACAGACAGACAGACAGACACAGACCTGCGGCAGGCCTGTCAGTATGGTGGATCGGCTGGGAGAACAGCTACTAACGGAGGTGAAGGCATTCTGGAACACCAGGCTGCGTCGACCCAGGGCGGCTAGGTGAGGCGTACGGACCACGGTGTTGTTATAGACCGACGTCTCGAAGCCTGCGTCATCCGCTGAGAGAGAGAGGGAGAGGGGAATTGAATTGAATTGAGAGGGGCAGGGAGCCAGGGAGTGGGGGAGAGGAGCGAGAGTGAAGGGGGGAGAGTGGGAGAGATTAAGTGTGTAGGCCTAGTAGATAAGTAGAAGAACTGATGCTACAAACTCACAAATACATCTGATCGAACTCATTGATAAGTGACGCGCAGTGACAACACGGATCTTTGACGAAAGCCGAAAGCAATTGCAGTTAATATAACCCAAAGCAATAAGTGACTCTTACCGATAATAAGTAGAACGTTCCTCTTCTTGCACTCTCCAATACAGAATATTACCGCCAGCAACAAAACGAACACATTATGCCCAACGGCCATATCCGTTTCATAAAGTTCCAAATCATAAACACAATATTTTCAGTTGTAGTAAATTGCAGAGTCCACTTTCTAATAAAATATAGCCTCAGTTCTATAAAGCTTATCTCAAACACTCCCGTCAAAGTGTTTGTTTGCCATTATTGACATATTCTAAATTGAAGTAAGCCTATCCTCTATTTACCGATTACTCTCGCAATAATCAATCATTTGGTTTCTCTTGATCCAAGAAAATCCATTTGAGCCATTTCCGGAAACAGCGCAAACGCAGCTTTGCAAACCCCGCCCACTTTGGTCATATGATCGTGGTCACATGAGGTGGAGTGTTTTGGCCATTCGAAGAAAAAAAAATATCTTGCTCAGCGCAAGTGACATTTAGGGGAAATGGTTTCTTGATCAGCACAAGTGACATTTAAGGGAAGTGGTTTTGAAGTAACTGCAGTGATTATGTTGCTGATCTCGCTTAGTTTCTGCGGTCAGTAAACGAAAGAACAGATGCTTTGTGATTGAAGAAACACAGACGTTTCAGAAAGAATAGAACGCCTGGAAATAAAAGGTTTGTCTATTAAAGTAATTCATTCTGTGTCCATTCCACTGGATTATTGTATTGCCAGTCAGTATTTGCCTGCCCAGTATGTGTGTCCGTGTATGTGTCCGTGTGTGTGTGTGTGTGTGTGTGTGTGTGTGTGTGTGTGTGTGTGTGTGTGTGTGTCTCTGTCTGTCTGTCTGTCTGTCTGTCTGTCTGTCTGTATGTCTGTCTGTGTCTGTGTGTGTGTGCGTGTGTGTGTGTGTGTACGTTTATGTGTTTGTCTGTGTGTGTCTGTCTCTCTGTGTGTGTCTGTACAGTATATATGTGAGTCTGTATCTACATCCAGGTAGGCTTTGTACTCCGTCAAACGAGTTGAAGTGATGGACTCCCTGGTGTAGGCCGTACATACCATTCTGACTGTGTGTGTGTGTGTGTGTGTGTGTGTGTGTGTGTGTGTGTGTGTGTGTGTGTGTGTGTGTGTGTGTGTGTGTGTGCCTGAGCAGCTATGAAATTGACCCAATTAGACTTTAAAACTGTATGAGACCAGAATGCTAATTGTAAAGTAGACCTTTAACCAAACTGTAATGTGATCGTGGCTAGCCAGTGTCAGTTAAATTTGCCAGCCAGAGCCATATATTGTAAATGGGATGGGGTGGGGTGGGTTGGCATGGTGATACCATAGCCATATATTGTAAATGGGATGGGGTGGGTTGGCAAGGTGATACCATAGCCGTATATTGTAAATGGGATGGGGTGGGTTGGCATGGTGATGCCATATATTGTAAATGGAATGGGGTGGGTTGGCATGGTGATACCATAGCCATATATTGTAAATGGGATGGGGTGGATTGGCATGGTGATACCATAGCCGTATATTCTAAATGGAATGTGGTGGGTTGGCATGGTGATACCATAGCCGTATATTCTAAATGGAGTGGGTTGGTATGGTGATACCATAGCCGTATATTCTAAATGGGGTGGGTTGGTATGGTGATACCATAGCCATATATTGTAAATGGGATGGGGTGGATTGGCATGGTGATACAATAGCCGTATATTCTAAATGGAATGCGGTGGGTTGGCATGGTGATACCATAGCTATATATTGTAAATGGGATGGGGTGGGTTGGCATGGTGATACCATAGCCGTATATTCTAAATGGGGTGGGTTGGCATGGTGATACCATAGCCGTATATTCTAAATGGAGTGGGTTGGCATGGTGATACCATAGCCGTATATTCTAAATGGAGTGGGTTGGCATGGTGATACCATAGCCGTATATTCTAAATGGGGTGGGTTGGCATGGTGATACCATAGCCGTATATTGTAAATGGGATGGGGTGGGTTGGCATGGTGATACCATAGCCGTATATTCTAAATGGAGTGGGTTGGCATGGTGATACCATAGCCGTATATTCTAAATGGAGTGGGTTGGCATGGTGATACCATAGCCGTATATTCTAAATGGGGTGGGTTGGCATGGTGATACCATAGCCGTATATTGTAAATGGGATGGGGTGGGTTGGCATGGTGATACCATAACCATATATTCTAAATGGGATGGGGTGGGTGGACATGGTGATACCATAGCCGTATATTCTAAACGGGGTGGGTTGGCATGGTGATACCATAGCCGCATATTCCAAATGGAGTGGGTTGGCATGGTGATACCATAGCCGTATATTCATAGCCAGATATTCTAAATGGAGTGGGTTGGCATGGTGATACCATAGCCGTATATTCTAATGGAATAATAATAATATGCCATTTAGCAGACGCTTTTATCCAAAGCGACTTACAGTCATGTGCGCATACATTTTTACGTATGGGTGGTCCCGGGGATCGAACCCACTACCCTGGCGTTACAAGCGCCATGCTCTACCAATTGAGCTACAGAGGACCACATTGAGCTACAGAGGACCACATTGAGCTACAGAGGACCGTATATTCTAAATGGGGTGGGTTGGCATGGTGATACCATAGCCGTATATATTCTAAATGGAGTGGGTTGGCATGGTGATACCATAGCCGTATATTCTAAATGGAGTGGGTTGGTATGGTGATACCATAGCCGTATATTCTAAATGGAGTGGGTTGGCATGGTGGTACCATAGCCAGATATTCTAAATGGAGTGGGTTGGCATGGTGATACCATAGCCGTATATTCTAAATGGAGTGGGTTGGCATGGTGATACCATAGCCGTATATTCTAAATGGAGTGGGTTGGCATGGTGATACCATAGCCCTATATTCTAAATGGAGTGGGTTGGCATGGTGATACCATAGCCCTATATTCTAAATGGAGTGGGTTGGCATGGTGATACCATAGACGTATATTCTAAATGGAGTGGGTTGGCATGGTGATACCATAGCCGTATATTCTAAATGGAGTGGGTTGGCATGGTGATACCATAGCCGTATATTCTAAATGGAGTGGGTTGGCATGGTGATACCATAGCCCTATATTCTAAATGGAGTGGGTTGGCATGGTGATACCATAGCCCTATATTCTAAATGGAGTGGGTTGGCAAGGTGATACCATAGCCCTATATTCTAAATGGAGTGGGTTGGCATGGTGATACCATAGCCCTATATTCTAAATGGAGTGGGTTGGCATGGTGATACCATAGTCGTATATTCTAAATGGAGTGGGTTGGCATGGTGATACCATAGCCGTATATTCTAAATGGAGTGGATTGGCATGGTGATACCATAGCCGTATATTCTAAATGGAGTGGGTTGGCATGGTGATACCATAGCCCTATATTCTAAATGGAGTGGGTTGGCATGGTGATACCATAGCCCTATATTCTAAATGGAGTGGGTTGGCATGGTGATACCATAGCCCTATATTCTAAATGGAGTGGGTTGGCATGGTGATACCATAGCCCTATATTCTAAATGGGGTGGGTTGGCATGGTGATAGGTAAATCAATCTGCCTATGTTAGGCTGTGTATGTTCTTTTGTCTCGACTGAATTTAGAAACTATATATTCAATAAATAAGTGTGCCAAATCGGTTGAGAAGTCCAATCTTTTGCTCATGCTCTGTTGGCAGTACAGTAGAACTCAGTAGAACTCATGAATGTAGAGTACAGTAGACTGACTCCTAAATGGTTGTAGCTCACAGACTAGTTAATCTTGGTTGGCACCCAGATCTAAATCTCACACTTTTTAAAATAGTTTTTGGGTGGAGTTTTCCTTTAACTATCTTTTGGTACACTATTTGTTTCATTAGTCCATTGTTGACATAGTCCCAAAATGTTTTGTCATACGGGGATGATTTCTGTATTTTGAAAGTTACAGATCTTGAAAACTTTGATTGCTGACAAGCAAAACAGTTTTCCTTTAAGTCTGTCAGGAGACTACAGTCTGATACAGTCTGCCTCTATTCTACTTTCTTTGTCTTCTTTCTTTATGGGCTTTTATTGCTGATGTAATTGATAATAACCACTTTTCTGCTTTCTTCTTTTATTTTATCACAGTGAATGCACCAGTAATTCCAAAAATGGAATGGAGACACACTGGGAGGATCTTGCCTTTTTGGATTCTAGAATGATTTGAGATCCGACGGTTCTGGGAACGTTGGTGATTCTCTGCTCTCTTGGTGTTTTCTCTTCTTTTACCTGCCTGGTTGGAGTGTGAAGACGTGGATGTCATATTATAGTCTAGTCTGAACCACACCCATCCTGAGGACTGAGGTAAGCAAACACAACCTACCTGGCATGCTGCTACCTCCTACCTTCCTGGGTTTGCCTGTTTGTGTGTCTATAGACACTCTGTATTGGATTGGTTTTCCTGTGTGTGTGTGTGTGTGTGTGTGTGTGTGTGTGTGTGTGTGTACTGTAGTCTCAAAGACTGCTTGTCAGCACTTTGTGTGTGTCTGCCTGTCTGTCTGTGACTCTGCTCTCTGTCTGCATTATCATCTCCTCGCCTCCTCTCCATCTCATGGTCGGCCCTTCACCAACTACAGACCCTCCTGTCCTGTCCCGTCCAGGTTCCAGGCAACATGATGGAGCCCCTGGTGGACCGGCCCGGGCCCCAGATTGGAAGGTCCTCTCTGGGGGAGAGACTGGCCTCCTGCTGCTCCTACAGAACCCTCCAGGCCTGGCTCCCCATCCTCACCTGGCTACCCAAGTAGGTGTCCCACCCTCATCTCTTTCTCTGGTGATGAGGGACAAATAATAATATAATAATAAGCCATTTAGCAGACGCTTTTATCCAAAGCGACTTAGTCATGTGTGCATACATTTTTTTACGTATGGGTGGTCCCAGGGATCGAACCCACTACCCAGGCGTTACAAGAGCCGTGCTCTACCAATTGAGCTACAGAGGACAAAGGCTGCCCAGCTAGCACATAACGTTCTGAGAACCATGTTTCTTAGGTGGAAATGTCAGTACTTCAGCATTACGTTTTCTACAGGTTTCCTCATGGATCTATTTAATGTCATGTTCTCAGAACGTTCCGAGAACATAAAGAAACAACGTTCTTCTGTGAGAATTTCAGTACTTCAGCATAACGTTTTCTGCAGGTTTCCTCATGGTTCTATTTGAAGTCATGTTCTCAGAACATTAAGAAAACCTTCTATAAAAACCACAAGAAAACATTAGTAAAGTTCAAAGAACGTTCTAAGAATGTTATTTAACCTCTACGGGATCGGTGTCCCGTATACGGGACAGTTGAGCTAACTTGCGCTTATGTGATTAGCATGACTGTTGTAAGTAACAGCAAACTTTCCAGGACATAGACATATGTCTTATGTGGGCAGAAAGCTTAACTTCTTGTTAATCTAACTGCACTGTCCAATTTACAGTAGCTATTACAGTGAAAAAATACCATGCTATTGTTTGAGGAGAGTGCACAACAACAAAAAACGTATCACGGCAACTGGTTTGATACATTCACCTCTGAAGGTAAATAATGTACTTACATTCAGTAATCTTGCTCTGATTTGTCATCCTAAGGGTCCCAGAGATAAGATGTAGCATAGTTTTTGTTTGATAAAATCAATTTTATATTCCAATGTAGGAACTGGGTTCTACAGTTTGAACCCCTGGTGTCTCTGGCTCCACACCCACCCTGCTCGGGTATTTAGATGTGTGAAAGTTAGTGTATAAGCAAATTATCCATCATGTATGACATTCCTGGGAGTGTGTAAACGTACATTTTGTATTACCATATCATTGTTGTATTTTCTCTATAGTTATGTACTTGAAAATGTATCAATTGACCAATTCGGCACATTTGGGCAGACTTAATACAAAATAGTCCAGTATTGCAATGCTTCACTGGATCAATCTGAAACTTTGCGCACACTCTGCTGCCATCTAGTGGCCAAAATCTACATTGCGCCTAAACTGCAATATTATATTGTGGCCTTTCTCTTGCATTTCAAAGATGAAGGAACAAAAATAATAACAGAAAACACGTTTTTTTGTTTGTATGATCTTTTACCAGGTCTAATGTGTTATATTCTCCTACATTAATTTCACATTTCCACAAACTTCAAAGTGTTTCCTTTGAAATGGTATCAAGAATATGGATATCCTTGCTTCAGGTCCTGAGCTACAGGCAGTTAGATTTGGGTATGTCATTTTAGGCGAAAATTGAAAAAAAGGGTCCAATCCTTAAGAGTTTAAAAACATATACATTCCGTTCTCAGCGTCAACAAAACTCTCTATCCTTTATCTTGCTGCGTGTGTTCAGTTGTGTTGGCCGCGCCCACTAATTGGCCACACTTGATCTTAATGAGTGGTTGATTACTTTGATATGGGGTCTGTTTGAATATACTAAAATGAACAGCTTTGTATGAGTTAAAACAACATGGCATGCTAGCTCCATCCTGGTGGTGCAGTGGACTAATTCCATGGATAGAGAACAGAATATCATAGATTCGAATCTCACTGATGCCTTGCCACAATAAAAAATAAATGTGTTTGCATGATTGATGCCTAAGCAGATGAATTTCCATGTCCTATCTGTGCTTGGAGTTCAAAACAGTTAACCCAAACTAAGCTAGCAGTGTTATTAAAAGTCTTTGAAACATATTCTCAGAACGTTATTTATTTACCTTCAAATAACCAATACTTTTCGTTATCAGAACGTTAATAAAACCTCAAAGAAAACTTTCAGGGAACCATAGTAAAACGTTCTCAGAATCCTCCTGCAACCAAAAAATGAATGTTCCCAGAACAGGCAAAATTTTCACTTCCATTCTCAGAACTTTAAAAAAACAAAATGTGCTAGTTGGGTACACACCAAATTGCACCCTATTCCCTCTGTAGTGAACTACTTTTGACCAGGTCCCAGGGCTATAGGGTGCCATTTGTGGACGCAGCCTCTGTCTCTCGTCTCTGTCTCTTTCTCTGTCTCTGTCTCTGTCTCTCTCTTTCTCTCTCCCGTATCCCCCGCCCCCCTCACCCACTGACTGGGTTAGCCCACCAAGCTAAATCCTTGGGGAGCTAACACAAGTATTTCTGTATTTTCTCCACCTCAAGGTACAGGCTGAGCTGGCTCCAGATGGACCTGATAGCAGGTCTCACCGTGGGACTAACCACCGTACCACAGGCCCTGGCTTATGCTGAGGTGGCCGGCCTACCTGTACAGGTGAGAGGGAGGGGCCGGGGGCGGGGTTTATTTGTACAGGTGAGAGGGAGCGGCCAGGAGTGGGGGTTTATCTGTGCAGTTGAGAGGGAGACGTCAGGGTTAAATAGTTAGGCCTACCTGTACCGGTGAGTGGTAGTAGAAGTACCAGCTATATCTCTTGGACAAGGCCTCTCTAGCCAGAAGGCATAGGATCCCATTTTAGTGTTGTATTGCTATACCTTTGACACACGTACATTGTTTCATTTTCCATCCCCTCACAGTAAGCATAGTTGAGTGTTGAACATATTATCAGATCCTATACAGTAGCTTTATAGACCTCAGGGTGCATCCCAAATGGCACCCTATTCCCTATATAGTGTACTACTTTTGACCGCAGCCCTATGGGGGAATAGTTTAGGGAATAGGGTGCCATTTGGGACACAGTTCATAGGCCTGAGTGTCTATAGACCATAGTCATCAAGTCCTCTCATGTTTCAGTACACTACAGCCTTACCAAGGGGATTATATGACCTTACACTCTTCTCCGTCCATTTTCTCCTACAAACCCCCTCACTTCTCCTCTACTCTCTTTCTTTTTGTCTCCTATCCATCACTCTCTCTCTCTCTCTCTCTCTCTCTCTCTCTCTCTCTCTCTCTCTCCTTTTAAATCAAATTATCCCCCTCTTTACAGTACGGCCTGTACTCAGCCTTCATGGGTGGGTTCATCTATACGGTGCTGGGAACCTCCAAGGATGTAACCCTGGGTCCTACTGCCATCATGTCCCTGCTGTGTGCCTCCTACGTGGGGGGAGACCCGGTCCGAGCCGTCCTCCTCAGCCTGCTCTGTGGAACCATACAGACCGCCATGGCTCTACTACGTCTGGGTAGGGGAGAAATAATAGTTCAAGTCGTAGATTGTTTTCATAGTTATGGTTCTAGATCACTTCTGGTTCTAGATCACCCTCATAGTTCTGGGTCTAGATCAACCTCATAGTTCTGGGTCTAGATCAACCTCATAGTTCTGGGTCTAGATCAACCTCATAGTTCTGGGTCTAGATCACCCTCATAGTTCAGGTTCTAGGTCACCCTCACAGTTCTGGTTCTAGATCACCCTCATAGTTCTGGTTTGACATCACCCTCGTAATCCTGGTTCTAGATCACCCTTGTAGTTCTGGTTCTAGATCACCCTCATAGTTCTGGTTCTAGATCACCCTCATAGTTCATAGTTCTGGTTGTAGATCATTCTTATTGTTCTGGTTGTAGATCATCCTCATAGTTCTGGTTCCAGATCATTTTACATTTACATTTTAGTCATTTAGCAGACGCTCTTATCCAGAGCGACTTACAGTTAGCATATACATTATTTTATCGAACCCACAACCCTGGCGTTGCAAACGCCATGCTCTACCAACTGAGCTACATCCCCTGCCGGCCATTCCCTCCCCTACCCTGGACGACGCTGGGCCAATTGTGCGCCGCCCCATGGGTCTCCCGGTCGCGGCCGGCTACGACAGAGCCTGGATTCGAACTAGGATCTCTAGTGGCACAGCTAGCACTGCGATGCAGTGCCTTAGACCACTGCGCCACTCGGGAGACAGATCATCCTCATAGTTCTGGTTCTAGATCATCCTCATAGTTCTGGTTCTAGATCACTCATAGTTTTGGTTTTAGATCACTCATAGTGTTGGTTCTAGATCACCCTTATAGTTCTGGTTCTAGATCACCCTCATAGTTCTGGTTCTAGATCATCCTCAAAGTTCTGTTTCTCGATCATCCTCATAGTTCTGGTTCTAGATCATTTCTGGTTCTAAATCCCCATTGATCGTTCTGGTTCTAGATCACTTTCATATTTCTGGTTCTACAGGGTTCCTTCTGGACTTCATCTCCTTTCCGGTGATCAAAGGCTTCACCTGTGCTGCCGCGGTAACCATAGGCTTCGGTCAAGTCAAGGTGAGACACACACACACACACTATCCCTGTGTGAGGACAGTGTTAATCCAGTGTTGTTGTGTCTCCAGAATGTGCTGGGACTGAAGGACATACCTCATGAGTTCTTCCTGCAAGTCTACTACACCTTCTACAGGATACCTGAGACCAGGTAGAGTAGAGGACAGGTCTACTAACCTTCTACAGGATACCTGAGACCAGGTAGAGTAGAGGACAGGTCTACTAACCTTCTACAGGATACCTGAGGCCAGGTAGAGTAGAGGACAGGTCTACTAACCTTCTACAGGATACCTGAGGCCAGGTAGAGTAGAGGACAGGTCTACTAACCTTCTACAGGATACCTGAGACCAGGTAGAGTAGAGGACAGGTCTACTAACCTTCTACAGGATACCTGAGACCAGGTAGAGTAGAGGACAGGTCTACTAACCTTCTACAGGATACCTGAGGCCAGGTAGAGTAGAGGACAGGTCTACTAACCTTCTACAGGATACCTGAGGCCAGGTAGAGTAGAGGACAGGTCTACTAACCTTCTACAGGATACCTGAGACCAGGTAGAGTAGAGGACAGGTCTACTAACCTTCTACAGGATACCTGAGGCCAGGTAGAGTAGAGGACAGGTCTACTACACCTTCTACAGGATACCTGAGGCCAGGTAGAGTAGAGGACAGGTCTACTAACCTTCTACAGGATACCTGAGGCCAGGTAGAGTAGAGGACAGGTCTACTACACCTTCTACAGGATACCTGAGGCCAGGTAGAGTAGAGGACAGGTCTACTAACCTTCTACAGGATACCTGAGGCCAGGTAGAGTAGAGGACAGGTCTACTACACCTTCTACAGGATACCTGAGACCAGGTAGAGTAGAGGACAGGTCTACTACACCTTCTACAGGATACCTGAGACCAGGTAGAGTAGAGGACAGGTCTACTAACCTTCTACAGGATACCTGAGACCAGGTAGAGTAGAGGACAGGTCTACTACACCTTCTACAGGATACCTGAAACCAGGTAGAGTAGAGGACAGGTCTACTAACCTTCTACAGGATACCTGAGACCAGGTAGAGTAGAGGACAGGTCTACTACACCTTCTACAGGATACCTGAGGCCAGGTAGAGTAGAGGACAGGTCTACTACACCTTCTACAGGATACCTGAGGCCAGGTAGAGTAGAGGACAGGTCTACTAACCTTCTACAGGATACCTGAGACCAGGTAGAGTAGAGGACAGGTCTACTAACCTTCTACAGGATACCTGAGGCCAGGTAGAGTAGAGGACAGGTCTACTAACCTTCTACAGGATACCTGAGACCAGGTAGAGTAGAGGACAGGTCTACTAACCTTCTACAGCACATATGTCAGAGTCAAGGCCCGCGGGCCACATCCGGCCCGCGAGAAGGTTTTTTACGGCCCCTGGGATGATCTTGATTTATTATTAGAACCGGCCCGCAGACCGCAGCAAGCCGGCAGCCCGCAGATCTTTTACACGCACCAATACTACATTTCCCACAATGCAACGGTGACGCACCGAGCAGTAGGCTGCTTCATTTCAATATTTATTGGCACAGCAGTCGTCAGCATCACAGTAAAATTAACTTTCAGATACCCATCAAAAATGGCAAAACGGAAGGTGGACACTGAGAACCGGGGGTTTCAAACAAGGTGGGAGTCGGAGTATATGTTCACGGAGGTAGCTGGAAAACCTGTGTGTCTTCTGTGTGGAGAAAGTGTGGCGGTACTGAAAGAGTATAATCTGAGACGACATTATGAAACGAAACACGCGGACAAAAACAAGAATATGGACATGGAACAAAGGCTACAAAAGGCAGAGGAATTAAAACGAGGCCTCAAATCTCGACAGGCTCTGTTCAAAAAACGTGGAAAGCTCACCACCAAACCTCCAAATGGAGTTGATTGACCTCCAATGCAATGATGCACTGAGGGCAAAATATGCGGCAGTGGGTGCTGCGGAGTTCGCCCGTTTCCTCCCCGACACAATGCCCCAGCTGCGCATCCAGGCTGCTCAAACGTTGTCTATGTTTGGCAGCACATACCTGTGTGAACAACTGTTTTCTTTGATGAACCTGAACAAAACATCACACAGAAGTCGACTTACTGCTGAACACCTCCACTCAATTCTGAGGATTTCCTCAGCTCAGAGCCTTACCCCGAACATTGATGAACTTGTGGAAAAGATGGGACACCACCAAGTATCACCCTCAACCTCAAACAAGTGAACATTACTGTGCAATCACATATTTAGAGTTTTTACTCAGTTCAAGTTTAAAAGTTAAAGTTTAATATTTGTTTTCACTGCATGTTACTTCTCCTTAAACAAAGTGTTGTTTTTGATTAATAGATTTTTGCACTTTATTTTATTGTATTTCAATCCAATTATATTTTAAAAATATTTCAGTTGAGTGGATGATAGAAAATTGCTATTATTGTTTTTTTCTTTGAAGTAAATTTAGCCCACTTTTGCTAAAATAGAAAATATAGGCTACTGATGGTGCCTTGAATACCGGTTTCTTTCATTTAATGTTCATGTTATGGGGATTTTTATATAAAGGAAATTTGTCTTTTGTGTCTGTTGAAAATTAAAGATTACTGACAGAGCCATAAGAAAATATTGCTTTATTTATCTGATCATATTGGAATATATTTGTTAGGTTTTCAGTAGGTTCAATTAGGTTCACTAGACTATATGCGTCATTTAAAAATTTTTCAATGAACATTCGAACAGTCCGGCCCTCGGCTTGTAGCTAAATTTTTTATTTGGCCCTCCGTCCATTTGACTTTGACACCCCTGTTCTACAGGATACCTGAGACCAGGTAGAGTAGAGGACAGGTCTACTAACCTTCTACAGGATACCTGAGACCAGGTAGAGTAGAGGACAGGTCTACTAACCTTCTACAGGATACCTGAGACCAGGTAGAGTAGAGGACAGGTCTACTAACCTTCTACAGGATACCTGAGGCCAGGTAGAGTAGGCCTAGAGTAGGCTGCACCTGTGTGTGTGTGTGTGTGTGTGTGTGTGTGTAATATCATTGTGATGTGTGTGTGTGTGTGTGTGTGTGTGTGTGTGTGTGTGTGTGTGTGTGTGTGTGTGTGTGTGTGTGTGTGTGTGTGTGTGTGTGTGTGTGTGTGTGTGTGTGTGTGTGTGTGTGTGTGTGTGTGTGTGTGTGTGTGTGTGTGTGTGTAGGATAGGAGACGTGGTTCTAGGTCTGCTGTGTCTGTGTCTGTTGGTGATGTTGACGTGGATGAAGAGTACCTTAGAACCCCCGTCAGAACAGGACACCACCCTCACCAGGGCCGCTCACAGTCTGGTCTGGGGCATCGCTACCGGTCAGTACCTGGGTGTGTGTGTGGAGGGTGTGTGTGTGTGTGTGTGTGTGTGTGGAGGGGTGTGTGTGTATAATGTGTGTGTCTCCCCACCTCAGTGCGTAATGCGTTGGTCGTAGTGGCGGCGTCCTTGGTGGCGTTCTCGTGGAACGCGTTTGGCTCGCCAGTCTTTACCATCACTGGGAAAACGTCCCAGGGCCTGCCGCCGTTCAGAGCCCCTCCCCTCTCCGAGACCACGCCCAACGGTACCGTCATCAGCTTCGGAGAGCTCGTAGATGTGAGTGACAGGGGGGACAGACCAATAGGGATACAGAGTGGGTGAGTGACAGGGGGGACAGACCAATAGGGATACAGAGTGGGTGAGTGACAGGGGGACAGACCAATAGGGATACAGAGTGGGGGAATGACAGGGGGACAGACCAATAGGGATACAGCGTGGGGTGAGTGACAGGGGGACAGACCAATAGGGATACAGAGTGGGGGAATGACGGGATGGACCAATTTGGATACAGAGTTGACACTGGAGAGTGGGGGAGTGACAGGGGGACAGACCAATAGGGATACAGAGTAGGTGAGTGACAGGGGGACAGACCAATAGGGATACAGAGTTGGGGAGTGACAGGGGGACAGACCAATAGGGATACAGAGTTGACACTGAAGAGTGGGTTTCAACCAATTATATTACGGAATTTAGTTGTTATCACCGTTGTGGAGCGTGAGCTGAACCAATGATATTACAGTATTGAGTTGTAACAGTGTTGAGTTGTCACAGTATTGAGTTATCCAATTAGGTTTCAGTGAAAAGTAACAAGTAGCTATTACAGCAAAGGTCCCCAGTCTCTCTTGGGCA